>NC_053496.1:86185211-86310211 GCF_905171775.1 Rana temporaria | reverse complement strand
TGAGGAGTTGCGCCGATTCAGAAACTAACAACCGCCCGGCGTTTTCTTTTTACGTCGTTTGTGTTCGGCTTTTTCCGGCGTATAGTCACCCCTGCTATATGCGGCATATCCTATGTTAAGTATGGCCGTTGTTCCCGGGTCGAATTTTGAATTTATTACGTCGTTTGCGTAAGTCGTCCGCGAATACGGATGGACATAATTTCCGTTCACGTCGAAACCAATGACGTCCTAGCGACGTCATTTAGAGCAATGCAAGCTGGGAAATTTAGCGGACGGCGCATGCGCCGTTCGTTCGGCGCGGGGACGCGCCTGATTTAAATGTTACACACCCCCTAGCCGCGGAATTTGAATTCCGCCAGGGGGATTTACGATACGCCGCCGCAACTTTTGAGGCAAGTGCTTTCTGAATAAAGCACTTGCCTCAAAAACTTGCGCCGGCGTAACGTAAATCAGATGGGTTACGCGGATCTAAAGATCCGCTGACCTATCTGAATCTGGCCCCGTATTAAAAAAAAAAAAAATGTTAAATAAAAATTGGGATTTATAAGCACCACGTGTGAAAATTATGAAATATAAACGACTTTATGTAGTTTTACATGCAGGATGTGATCATAATTTATACATTGTTAGTGTAGTATAAGAAAACTCCCAGAGAAAAGAAATCTCATGGAAGAATGAATTTTTTTATTTATCCCTCGGGGAATGAGGCAAGTTTAGTTCAAGTCTTTCTTTTGGTCAAATGCCAGATGGTCTAAATTAGAAAGCAACAAGTAAACTACATTTTACTGAAATGGAAAAAGATAAGATTGGCATACAATAAGGAGAACCAGTCTGCATATTAATAATCTTAATCTCTGTTCTTGACCTGAATTAGAACCATGCATCATATCTCTTAGAAAATACTTGATATTTCATTATTTACTTGAATTTTCTTTCTGTCAGGAAAGAAGTGTCAGGCTGAGTGTTAGGCTATCCTGTCTCCTCTCTCAGCTCAGTGCAGATAAACACTCAAAAAACTGTCATATAATAAAGGTGCTTTTATGATTTCATGAAAGAAAAGAAAGGCTTTGCTATTGACAGTTGTACCCTCCTCCAGCAACCTAGAGATTGTGTCAGTTGTCATCTCTGACCTCACATACGAGACAGAGAAACCTCCTTGGGGCTGTTCAGGTGGACACTGTGCTGCAATTTCTGTTCTGACAGGAAAAGAAAACAAGTGAATAACACCACACACAGCTGTTCCTTATGTGGGTCTGCACTGTTAGGCCTCATGCACACAGGGCGATTGATTTTACTTTTGTCAGGAAAAGGCAGCGGAAAAAAACATGGGCAAAGCTGCATATTGCACATGCATTTAGGCACCTTATGGGGGGGTTATTTATGAACATCAAATCCACTCTGCACTGCAAGTGCACTTGGAAGTGCAGTCGCTGTAAATCTGAGGAGAAGATCTGAAATTAGGGGAAGCTCTGCTGATTTTATCATCCAATCATGTACAAGCTAAAATGCTATTTTTTATTTTCCTTGCATGTCCCCCTCGGATCTACAGCGACTGCACTTCCAAGTGCACTTGTAGTGCAAAGTGGATTTTCCTTTAGTAAATAACCCCCAATGTGTTTGTCAATGGATTTCATTTGCCAGAATATTAATTTATTCCTCTCCTGAACGTGCAGGTGAAATATTTATTTTTTCTCAGACTGTAAACGCTCCTCTTCAAATACACCTGTAATTGCCTATTTGTGTATGGACACATAGGGGTTGATTTACTGAAGGCAAGCAGACTGTGCACCTTGCAATTGCTCCAGCACTTAGTAAATATGATAAAGCTTCACTTTGCAAAGAATACCTAGTTACATGCAAGGAAGAAGAAAAAAAAAATGTTTGGATGATAGAAGTCAGCAGAGCTCTCCCTCGTTTACTAAGCTCTGGAGCAACTGCTCTTTGCAAAGTGCACAGTCTATTTGCCTTTAGTGAATCAACCCCATAAGCTAACATATAAATGCTTTTACAGGCTGGAAAAAAAATGTCAAACACCTGTAAAAGCAACATTTTTTAAGGTCTTATAACTATGTAAGATCACTGATCCTATAACTTTGTAAAATATAGGTAAAAATCCTTGCAAACAAGTTAAAGCGGAGGTTCACCCCTAAATTACACTTTTTCCCCTTAGATGAATGCTCGTTTTGTCTAGGGGAATCCGCTAGTTGTGTTAAAATATGAGCCGTACTTACCGTTTACGCGATGCATCTTCTCCGCCACTTCCGGGTATGGGCTGTGGGAGTGGGCGTTCCTATCTTGATTGACAGTCTTCCGAGAGTCTTCCGACGGTCGCATCCAACACGTCACGATTTTCCAAAAGAAGCCGAACGTCGGTGCGCAGGCGCAGTATAGAGCCGCACCGACGTTCGGCTTCTTTCTGTTACTAGCGACGCGATGGATGCGACCGTCGGAAGCCTCTCGGAAGACTGTCAATCAAGATAGGAACGCCCAGTCCCGCAGCCCATACCCGGAAGCGACGGAGAAGATGCATCTCCAAAACGGGTAAGTACAGCTCATATTTTAACACAACTAGCCGATTCCCCTAGACAAAAATCTAAGGGGATTTTTTTTTTCTTATGGGTGAACTCCCGCTTTAAAGGGTCACTAAAGGAAAACATATTTTTTTGCTGAAATGACTGTTTGCAGGGTATAGAGACATACAAGTTAACTGATTCCTTTTAAAAATGATTACAAATAGATAAAAATCAATCCTATAATGTGCCTGCAGGTTATTTTCACTTTTAAACTGGTTTCATGTTCCTGTGAACTAGAGAGACACACAGAACAAAAACAAACAAATCCAGGGCAGTGTTTTGTTTTTAAAATTAATCTGATTGGTTCTGTTAAGTTTTAGACACACAGTAATGACAGCTTAGACCACCGTGAAAAGCTCCCAGTACCATGGTTATAAGGAAACAGGCAACCAGGAAGTGTGGAGATCACAGCAGAATTACAGCAACTTCAAAGCAAAAACGAACAATGAGGACATGAAACCAGTACTGCAGTAATGTAAAGGAAGCTATTTAGCTAAAAAAAAAAATCCTTTAGTGACCCTTTAAATCTGTTTTCTTGTTGTTTTATGCATGTCTGCTGGAACAAACCCTACCGATGTACATCGATTAGATCCTCAACTACTTGAGAACGTGCTACATTGTATAAACATCCCGGGAACTTCACTTAAAACTTTAGTATCTTTATACACATATAAGCTTTCCCCTACCACACTTGTTTCAGGCCTAGATAAAACCTACTTTTAGGTTTTGATTGTTTTTTTATATTCCTCACCTCATTTTCTGTCCTGGAAGAATAGCAAGTAGGGAGATTGCTCCCCAAAAGGAACGCTGCATTTAAAATTTACCGTAACTTAGGTTCAAAATTTTCCCAACTCTTTTGAAAAGGGGAAGTTGGGTAATGGGAGCCTGTCAAAGCAGCTCTTACTTCAGTAATCATTCAGGCTCCATTCACATCTTAAGTTTTTCACGCATTTTTTCCGTGATTTTTAACCACTTCATTACTGGGCACTTAAACCCCCTTCGTGCCCAGACCAATTTTCAGCTTTCAGCGCTGACGCATTTTGAATGACAATTGCGCGGTCATACAACACGGTACCCAAATTATATTTTTATCTTTTTTTTCCCACAAAGAGAGCTTTCTTTTGGTGGTATTTGATCATCTCTGCGATTTTTATTTTTTGCGCTATAAACATTAAAAGACAGAAAATGTTGAAAAAAAACACTATTTTTAACTTTTTGTTATAATAATATCCCAATTGTTTTTTAAAAAAAATAAAAAATTTCCCTCGGTTTAGGCAGATACGTATTCTTCTACATATTTTTGTTAAAAAAAAAATCGGAATAAGCGTATATTGATTGGTTTGCGCAAAAGTTATAGCGCCTTCAAAATAGGGGATAGATTTATGATTTTTTTTTTTTTTTTACTAGTAATGGCGGTGATCTGCGATTTTTTTTTGTCAGGCCTGCGATATTGCAGCGGACTTATCGGACACTTTTGACACAATTTTGGGACCATTCACATTTATACAGCGATCAGTGCTATAAAAATGCACGAATTACTGTATAAATGTGACTGGCAGTGAAGGGGTTAACACTAGGGGGTGAGGAAGGGGTTAAATGTGTATCCTGGGTGTGTACGGGGAGGGGACTGACTGGGGGAGGTGACCAATGCTGTGTCCCTGTACAAGGGACACAGATCGGTCTCCTCTCTCCCTGACAGGACTTGGAGCTCTGTGTTAACACACAGAGCTCCACGTCCCTGCTGTCACCGACGATCGCGGGTAATCGGTGGACATCGCGCCCGCCAGGCACACGCATCGGCTCCCGAGCGATGCCCCGGGCACGTTGTTTCCCCGCTGCGCGCCCCCAGTGGCGCGCACAGGGAATGACAACAACAGGACGTCCAAAGACGTCCACTCGGCACTTGAGAGCCCCGCTGTGGACATCTTTCGTCCATAGCACGGATCCCAAGTGGTTAAGTGACACCATTGAATGGGCTGCGCTCTGCTCCAATAATGCACCGAAGTAGTTTCTGTACCCCTTTTTGGAGCCAACTTTGGCACATTTTTGTCATGGGTTTCTTTAGCCTATTGGGTGACATTCACAATGAATGGCATCCAAACGCACTGGAGCATTTTGGTACATTCCGGAATCTCGGGCAGAATGGATTCTGCTACACTCAGATGTAAATGGATTCTCTGGGTGATTTAAAAAATTGTTAGAAAGTTACTCTGTTGTGGCACCTTTCGCAGAAAATCACAGTCTGTCTGATTTTATTCTGAATGGATATGCAATAGGCTGTTTATTATCTTTTTCCTAATTACATTTGTATGTGAATTTTGTTTTATGTTTCCTCATTTTGCATTGTTATTAAAAATACAACATATAGGGAACATATGATATTTATAAATGCAATTCATTTAAAAATAATGTTTGTGTCATAGGCAAGGCCAATAAAAATGTATCTAAAACGACCTTGTCATTTGTATCTACACTAAATCAAATTTCAATCCATGTGTGGCCTCTGTAGATGAACAGAAGTCAATCAGCCATCCTGTCGGATAAAAGCTGCTCGATCATTGGCTCCAGGACTGATCTGTGTATTTTGACAGAAGAGGAGTCTCCCCGCTGTCAGAATGCAGTAGCGCAGTGGGGAGGATTCCCCCATCCACCTTGAATCTGTTCAGCTACCTTTTTTTTAATATTGAAAAAAAAAAGGAAACCATGTATTATTTCAGAAAAAAAAAAACACTAGTCCCGAAGTGGTTAAATATACAGTAAATTTGATAAACACATGATTGCTGTAGGAGACTACCCGTGTTTACTTCCCTTACACAGCACATGAACAATCTGACTTTTCTGTCATCCCTTTGTGTATGCCATATCTTATAGGATGAAAATATGCAGTATTTTTTGGATTGTCATTATAGTAGATAAAAAAATGAAAAAAGTGAGTTTAGTAAAAATGTGTAAGCTCTTGTCAGCCTTTGAAAATATTAAGCAATTGCAATTTTTCAGCCACTCACCCACTCTTAGAATTCTTTGTTCTCCATTCAGAATCCAGGGACATGATTACCTTTATCTGCATGGTTTCCACCCACCCTTATTTTTCATATAATTAAATGATTTTCCCCCCCGTACATTTAACATGAAAAGATTGAAATATATTTGCTTCATTGGTAATCGTAGGCAGTATTCGGGTTAGAGGATAGCAGGTTAGGCGCTTCCTAATGACTCAGTCCCTAGGAACAGTAATAGAATAGCCCTCTTACCAGACCCTGCGAAACTGCAGCAGTCATCCCTCTTGCTGGACGTCGCTCTCTCTGGGTTGCCCAGGCCATCTCTGGTCAGTAGTGTAGCAAGGCTGTGTACCCTGGCAGTTGCTCAGTCTTTCTCCCTCTGGCGGTGCTGGGCAGCGTGTCTCTCTCTCTCTGGTGGTGTGGGTACAGCCTGTCTCTCTGGTGGTGTGGGTACAGCATGGCTCTCTCTCTGGTGGTGCGGGTACAGCGTAGGCTCTCTCTTTGGTGGTGTGGGTACAGCGTGACTCTCTCTGTTGGTGCGGGTACAGCGTGGTTTCTCTGGTAAAGTGGGTACAGCGTGGCTTTGACGGTGCGGGTACAGCGTGGCTTTCTGGTGGTGCAGGTACAGCGTGGCTCTCTTTGGTTTCTCCCAACACACTCGTCTCTTTTTCTTTTCTCCTGTAGCACCCACTCCCATCTTTTTCCCAGTTTCCAGCATTCTCTCTCCCCCAGCAGAGTGCATGCTGGAGGCTGTAGCCTGCTCCTGTTGACAACACTGGGGCTGACAATCTTCTGGGACTACATGATGCTCTACTAGACCCTAGTCTCTTCTGATTGGCTCCTGTGTGGCCAATGGGGAGGGAAACAGACTGGCAGCAAGCTAGGCGATGAACCAGTCGAGATATATATATATATATATATATATATATATATATATATATATATATATATATATATATATATATATATATATATTGCATAGCTGTGTCCAGCAGCACCCCCCATCCCCCCGTGATCAGACTTGCACAGGACACCAGGCACAAGAACTCCTCCCTGTTATCACACCAGTTCTAGGCAGCTTAGGTGTGACTGGGTGGTGGACACCAATCCCTCTCTCCCCCTGTCATCATAGCAGCTCATCTCGGGCTTAGGAGGACCCCCCGATCGTAATCCCCCCCCGCCTGTTACCACTCAGGGCCAGGGTGGGCAGCTCAGTCTCTGGTACACCTGGGCGGCAACTGGAGAGGACACAGTGTGTAGTGGCAACCACGCTCCCCGGGAGAGAATACATAGTGACAGCCGGCTCAGCAGTGCAGTAGTGAGGAGGGGGAAAACAATAATCAGGCACGTCCGCAGCGTCGGGTGTTCCAGATGAAAAAATAAATAAAACATTTCCACCCTTGGGATGGTGTCACTCCTCTGGCGGGTGTCACCCGGGTGCGGACCACTCCCCCCTAGCGATGCCACTGAAATAGGCTGTTTATTTCGAAAGGGAATTTCCAATTAGCTTAGTGAATGTGGTAAGAATTTACTTTGCAGATAAAATCAGGTGCAAGGGAAAAGGAAAAATTCCCTTGCAAACATTCCCTTGAACATCTTACTTGCCTTTAGTAAATTAACCCTATACATTTTCCCCAATAGGGCATGAAAATAAAATCTTGTTTCTCTACTGGAAGTGTAAGATTCAGATAAAAATATGTTTTAATCTTGCAATCCAACAGGGCACAAGTCTTCCGGTACAGTAAAATGTGGCGTACATACATGTTATTTCAAAACCAGGGAAAGACCATGTGGCTTGTGCAAACTACCCACAATCTCCTTGATAAATACTGATTTAAAAATGATGTCCAAAGTCTTGGCAGCTAGATTAAATTCCATTCTAAAGCAATATATCCACCCAGACTAGGCATGGTTTGTTCCTGGCCACCAAACGTCAGACCAAACCAGAAGGGTCATAGACATTATCTCAGCGATGCAATCTGACTGGGATGAGAGGGGACCTAGACGGGGAATGTTGCTGTCCTTGGATATACACAAGGCTTTTTTCTTCTCTTGGGACTACCTCTTTTATGTCTTGGCTCAATTTGGATTTGGGTTGTGATTTTTGTCAGTGCTCCGTGTTCTATATAGTTCCCCTGCTGTGTCCTTAATGATATAGGGATATTCCTCGAGTTCCATTTCCAGCCAAAGAGGTACTCGTCAGGATTTTCCACTATCTCCGACACTTTTCGTTCTGGCCCTGGAGCCGCTTGTAATTTAAATTCACACCTCCATTATTATTCAGGTATAGAATGTGGCAATAGGGAACATAAATGTGTCCTCTTTGCAGGTGACATCTTAATAATGTCTCATCCAGTAGCGGCCTGTCCATGGGGGGCACGTGGGCGCCGTCCCCCTGTCCCACCCCAGGCAGTCACAAAAAAAAGGCCCTTAAATTTTTTTTGAAAACAATGTTCTTTTAGTGCACACTATGGGAAGCGCCACGTCTATGCAATCACAAGATTACAGATGAGATGCTTCATTTGCAGGGAACAGTCCATCGCACCAAGCAACTTCCACCTGTAGTATCACCACGGCTGGCTGCTTTGTTCTGTAAGTTACTTCCGGTTTCCCTGTGCCAGTGATAAACTGGAAATGACTTCAGCAGCTCCGTGGAACGCACAGCCCGAGCGCAGCTATTTCAGAATAGCATTCTGCGCTGTCTGGAAAGGAGGTGTCCCAGCCCACACTGTGTCTCTGCTGTGACCGGCCGACCCACCAGCCACTGCTGGTCTCATCGCCTATCACTACCCTCCCCAACCTCTCCACTAAACTTAAACCTTTTACAACGATCTCAGGTCCTTGAATAAACCACTACAAGTCACAGGCCATGAATATTTCTCTAGAGGAAAGCACGCTCGCTCTCAGCTCTCAAACAATAAAGCTGAGAGCTCTAATACAATGAAAAACATTAATATAAGGAATAGCATTAGCTATAGTATAATTTGTGCTCCACAATAGTTATTCCAAAAACTAGATACAGCAATGCTTTGGGAGTCTTCAGAGAAGAAGGGGGGGGGTGAATGGGTAGTGAGAAACAAAAGAGCAGGATGGACCTGCTGGGGAGAGACTAAGTTGTCTCCTGAGAGACAGGGGTTGGTTGGGAAAGGAGAGGGGGAAAAAGGGGGTAAGGAGGGTGTGAGGCCAGATGGAAGAGGAGGAGGAAAGAAAGAGGAGAAACTGGAGGGGTAAAATGAGGATGAAGGAAGGTAAAAGTAAATGTGTGAGGGTCTTCACAAACTTCAAGATCACCCAGATTAACAGGAGTAGGCTAAAAATAATTGAGATACAATGTGGAAATGAGTATCTAATTTCACATTTGACTATAGATATGCATCAAACCAAGTATCAAATATAAAAGAATCAAATAATTCAAAAATGATAAAACAGCGCTAAAAAGAGTGGTTTAATATAGCTCATGAAGGAGCTTAAAGGAGGATCTGCAACAGTGATGCGTGGAGTGATCACCTGAAAGGTGGTAAGTGCACCCCACACCAATCAGATGAGTGCACCCAAAGAGAACTGAAACTGTGGAATATCTCCCCTAAAGGGGTAGAGCTTACCACGGCCAGGAACAGTATGTGTTAATGGTCCCTTGAATGCATCACTCTCAGTCCTCAAATACTGTCATGGATGGTCATAGGGGGACACATGGAATGAGACAGATAGACAAGGTACAAATAATAGTGCAGTAATCTAAATATCAGAGCACCCTATGTGTAATAAGTAAATCCCCTATGGTAATGCCCGTACAGAGAAATCACTTGTAAATGAGCAAAATAGATAGGTAAGCAGAGTGATATCACCGCAGTCACCGCCGTCCTTTCAACGCCAGAGGCCGCACTGGTCCTATGGAGCGTGGTGCTGTGATCGTCGAATCCGGCTGGTCGGCTGTGGAACGCAACTCTGCTTCCTTGTTGCGCTGTTGTAGCCACGCCCTGACGCGTTTCGTCACTTCCGACTTCGACAATCAATGAACATTCCATTGCAGTAAAGGAAATCAATAAAACGGTCCTGTTCAAAAGTTTGCATAACATTAGTTCTTAATATTGTGTATCACCCTATTGGCTTGCCCAATCTTCTTGGCAAAAATATCTTGAGATATCCACAAAGTGGCTAAATAATGCTTGGTTCAGAAGATTGTTGGCAGCTCCAAAACCTTCAATTACATTTTATGTAGTCATCGATCTCAACTTAGATTTATGTTTGTCATGTTGAAATTTCCACGTGTGCTCCATATGCAGCTTCTGGGCTTTTAAAATATTTTCGGACATGCTGCATTGATCTTGACATTATTTTGACTAAATTTCCTGTGCTGCAGTAGCTCACATTCCCTAAAACAGCATGACCTCCATTCTTCATAGGCCTTGTTGACTCCTCTTCAAACATATATAAGGAAGATGTATTTTCTTCTGGAAATTCTCGTTGCTTGGTTCTCTCTGGCTTCTGTAATTTCTTAGTTGTTTACTCAGAATAATGGTGCGTAAACACGACCGTTTTTCATGTCATGGAAAAAAATGTTTTTCTCGACTTGATTCCTCTCAAGCCTGCCTTGCATACATACGATCGTGATAAAACATGCTTGAGCAAAGCGCGGTGACGTACAACATGTACTACGGCACTATAGAGGGAACGTTTCATTCGAATGGCGCCACTCTTTGGGTCTGTTACCCATCACCTGATGAAACGACAGGCTCTGTGATTGGATGCCTATCAGGCATCTAATCATAGGCGAGGACGGGAGTAGAGGATGGTATAAGATAATTGCGGACATTGAGGACATGAAGGAGCATGGAGGATACAGCTCGCTGCCCCAAGACAGGGTAAGTGCCAGGCAGATATTGGGCATGGGGGGTACAATGGCAGCATTTGATGGGGCACAGTGGGAGCATTTGATGGCACAGTGGGAGCGTTTAATGGGGCACAGTGGGAGCGTTTGATGGGGCACAGTGGGAGCATTTGATGGGCACAGTGGCGGCAATTGATGGACACAGTGGCTGCCTTTGGGCACAGTGGCAACAATTGATGGTACAGTGGCTGCGTTTGATGGTACATCACCTGATTGGCTGAAATGACAGGCACTGTGGAGGATACCGTTCACTGCTCGCCCCACCACCTGCTTCCCCACCGAGACAGTGCCGGGCAGACGACAGGCATGGGGGGGCGGGGGACAGTGGGAGCATTTTATGGAGCACAATGGGAGCATTTGATTGCACAGTGGCAGCGTTTAATGGGGCACAGTGGAAGCATTTTGATGGGCACAGTGGCGGAATTTGATGGGCACAGTGGCTGCATTTGGCACAGTGGTTGCATTTGATGGGCACAGTGGGAGAATTTGATTGGAACAGTGGCGGCAATTGATGGGCACAGTGGCTGCTTTTGATGGTACAGTGGCTGCCTTTGAGGGCACACAGAGGCTGCAATTATTTTTTCCATCATTTTTAAGTTTGCTTGCGCCCCCCCCCCCCCAAAAAAAAATGTTTAAGAACCAGCCGCCACTGCCCCATGGTATGTTTGAGTTGGGGGATGGGGGGATTGAGAACAGGTTTGAAAAGCATTTCTTAATTTTGTATTTGCTGCATTTTTTATTAGCATGCATTTATGTTGGGATCTTCACACAGCACTTAGATGGCAACTCACATTGCAATAGTCCCCTTGCATATTCTTATGTCTATTGTGCTGCGGTTTTAAGAAACCGGTTCATCTGATTTGTAAGGTACCATGCAAGATAATGTTCAAAAGTGCTACCTGTGGAACATTTGACCAACTTGCTCCAATTCAATGGAAGTAGGTTCTATAACAAATACAATTTTGTTTGTACAATTTACTTGTCTTGCAAGCACTGTAAAATACATGGAAACCTGTCTGTTCTAAAACAGACCCAAGTGTGGTCTCCAAAAGGCCTAAACATGGTGAATAAAAAGTAATCTGCTGAGATGGCAAAGCTGTGAAAACATTATGGATAAAAGGTATATCATTTACATAACCTATTTGCTTTACAACACGCAAAAGCCATATATAAATAAAACTGAGCACAGTAGAATAAGGAGAAAAGTTCAAGTGGTCCTAAAGGCTGAAGGTTTTATTACCTTCATGCATTCTATGCATTAAGGTAAAAACCTTCTGTGTGCAGCTCCCCCCCCCCACCCTTCAGCCCCCCCAAAGCTGGCTTGCTATGTGGGCACTCAGCAGGGGGGGGGGGGAGACAGGAGCATCGGCAGGGGACCCCAGAAGAGGAGAATCAGGGCTACTCTGTTGCAAAACCATTGCACAGAGCAGGTAAGTATAATGTGTTTGTTATTTTTTTAATTTTTAATTTAGCTTTAATATCACTTTGTCTAAATGGTTTGAAACCCCTTTATTTGAGAACCAAGCCGAGTTTAAGCTTTACAATTACTAGTGAAAAAAATTAATCATATGTGGCGTCAATGACTTGAAACATTGAAAAAAGATTGAAAACAATGACCTTCAGTGCTTTTC
The DNA here is from genome assembly GCF_905171775.1 of Rana temporaria. NCBI lineage: Eukaryota > Metazoa > Chordata > Amphibia > Anura > Ranidae > Rana > Rana temporaria. The sequence goes on along the minus strand of NC_053496.1, from coordinate 86,298,120 downwards.
CAGGTATCAATTTGCACATTCTCACTTAGAAATGCAATCCAATATTTGTTTAGCGCACCTTGTTATCTGTATGACAGTCACAGCTTGGTTCCTGCCATGATTGGAGAAAAGGGGAAGATTTGGCTCTGTTTATTAGGAACTTGTCAGAAAAGACAATCAAGCACATCAGAGCTAAAGTAACTAAACTCTGGTCAGGCAGCATATTACATATGCATGTAATATTTACAGATATGTGTCAAAATCCATTTCTACTGCATTAGTGATGACTGTATGACTTGCAGGAAAAAATGACTACATGGAGGTGTTAAAGACTACACTCACACATTGCAGTTATATAGTTTGTTTCAATTCAGGTTTATTCTGTTATTTTAAATTTTTTTTGTACATGCATCACTGAGTAAAAAAGCCAAATTGCTTCTGGTCTAAGGGCCATTTCACATCACATGCAGTCCAGTCCGTTTTTATCTGCATCAAAAACGCATGGAAAGTAAGTTATATGGTTTTCAATGGCAGTGTTCTCACCAGTGCTTCCAGTGTGTGCCAAAAAAACAAGTAGAACCTGCTGCATTTTTCCTGACTGGACTGTACTGGAACGTACCTAAACGCACAAACACACATGTCCTTATTTAAGGCTAAGAAAAGAGAGGGGGGAAATGCACTGGACTGCATCAAGAAAATACACCAAAAAGGCATTAAAAAAAGTACATGAGCTTTTTTTTGATCATTTTTTAACCCATACATTTCTATAGGCATGCCTGTTAATATGAGGTACAGTAAAACCTTGGTTTGGGAGTAACTTGGTTTGAGAGTGTTTTGGCAAGACAAGCAAAATTTTTTAATAAATTTTGACTTGATATACAAGCGATGTCTTGATATAAGAGTAGCGTCATGTCACAACTGAGTATAAAAGAGAAGAGAGGCGTCTCTAAGTGTAGCAATATTGTTACATTTAATGAAGGTACAACATTTAGCTACTCACATGGTTGATGCTTAAGAGGCACAGTGGCGGCATTTGGCACAGTGGCCAAAGGGTCAAGGGTAAGGGCACAGGCATCCAGGGTAAAGCTGTCCACATAGACCATCCTCCTCACCACCATCTACGTTGTCCTTTCCATGCTGCACTCCATGAGCGTCCCGGAGACTGACAGCGGTGAGAACCAGCGATACAGAGGACAGTCTATGTGGACAGCTTTTTCCCGGATGCCTGCTTACTTAGAATTGCCTCTTTTAATCATCAACCATGTAAGTTGCTAAATGTTGTACCTTCATTAAATATAACCATATTGCTACACTTGGAGGCACCTCTCTTCTTTTTTATACTCTGTAGCTCCTGCTGGATTTTGCTTCTAATCCTCTTGCGGAGGCTTTCATTTGTAGATGGACATTTTATGGTTACACAACTTATCACATTGCTATAATCTTTTTATATGGACTATAAACTGAAGGTATTATGAATAAATGGTTGTGGAACGAATCATTTGAGCTTCCATTATTTCTTATGGGGAAATTTGCTGTGGTTTGCATTACAAGCATGCTTCTGGAACAAATTATATTTTACTGTATGTGCATTTTTTGCACCTGCAGATTTTTTTTCCTCCTATAGAACAGCTGTCCTCCTCTTGCCCAGCCCAGGAAACAAACTCCTGAAGCTTAATACACGTGCAAAAATGCCTGTAAAACGGCTGTATAACACCTGGGAAAAAAATGCTTCAAAATCACCTGGAATACGCTCTACTCATGTGTGAGCAGGGCCGGACTTACCATTGGGCTTGACTGGGCTCAAGCCCATGGGCCACCTCCAATAGGGGGCCCCTGCCTGTTAAAGTCTCCTTACTTTTTTCTTTTATTATTTCTCCAGCGCATGCGCTTCCCATCCAATGTCAAAAGTGTCCGATGTGTCCGCCATAATGTCGCAGTCACGATAAAAATCGCTCATCGCTGCCATTACTAGAAAAAAAAAATATTAATAGAAATGCAATAAAACTATCCCCTATTTGGTAAACGCTATGAATTGTGTGCAAACCAATCAATAAACGATTATTATTTTTTTACCACGTATATTTTTTTATACGTATTGGCCTAAACTGAGGGAAAAAAATGTTTTTTGATATCTTTTTTTGGGGATATTTATTATAGCAAAAAGTAAAAAATATTGATTTTTTTTTCAAAATTGTCACTCTTTTTTTGTTTATAGCGCAAAAAATAAAAACCGCAGAGGTGATCAAATACCACCAAAAGTTAGCTCTATTTGTGGGGAAAAAAAGGACGACAATTTTGTTAGGGAGCCGCGATGCAGTGCCGAATCGCAAAAAGGGGCGAGGTCCTTTAGCTGCATAATGGTCCGTGCTTAGGTGGTTAAAGGAGCCAATGTACAGGTACGGCGATTCGCAGGAACATGCCAACTTGCCGCCGTATAATGCCGGAGGCTGGTCAGGAAGTGGTTAAGGGCAGTCCAGTGTGTTTGTATCCAATTTGATACTGGGCACTTTCACCCCCCTCCTGCCCAGCACAATTTTCAGCTTTCAGTGCGCTTTAATTTTGAATGACAATTGTGCGGTAATGCAACACTGTACCCATATGACATTTTTATTATTTTTTTTTCACACAAATAGAGCTTTCTTTTGGTGGGATTTACTCACCACTGGGTTTTTTATTTTTTGCTAAATAAGTAAAAAAAAAAAAAAAAACATTTTGAAATAAAATATATATATTTTTTTGTTTCGGTTATAGAATTTTGCAAATAAATAACCTTTCTTCATAAATTTAGGCCAAAAATTATTCTACTTACATTTCTTTGAAAATAACCCAAATCAGCATTTATAATTCAGTCTGTAGGAAAGTTATAGAGTCCACAAACTATGGTATTTATCTGAAAATCAATCCTGATATACTGACAGCCTATCTAATTTCTAGAGGCCTAAAAATGTCAGGACAGTACAAATACCCCCCAAATGACCCATTTTTCGAAGGTAGATGTGGTGGCTTTTTTTTTTCTTTGCCCTCTTTTCCCCCCTGTTTTCACCTGGTGATCTGGCTAGTAACAAACCTTCATTATTAGTGAGACACCAGTCTGAATGAATGAGCACAGGAGACACCGCGGACAACAGCATTGTCAGACTGAGGTAGGTTGACAATCTCTCCTGTGCTGTACATGCACAGGAGAGATTGTCATTACAGCCTAGCCATCCAAGTGGTAAGAACCCCAAAGGAAGTCCCAGGAGAAGATGGCAGTGCCCATGACTTCTGGAGGGGATCACCAACCAATTAAGTCTGTCATAATGTGCTAATATGCTGTGCATACTGTCACATTGGGAGTTGTAAAGGATTTTTCTGTTTACAGGGTATAGAGACATAATAGTTAACTGATTCCTTTTAAAAATGATTAAAAATTTATCAAAATCAATCATATAATGTACCTACAGTTTCAGTTTCGTTTTTGCATGCTGTTTCCTGCTCTGTGATGTACAGAGACACAGAGCCAATACAGGGCAGTGATGGATTGTAAAACAAAACTGATTGGTGCTGTTGGGTTTTAGACACACAGTAATCACACCTCCTTGATTAGTGACCACAGAGAGAAAGCTCCCATGATTTTTTTCATCAGGAAACAGACAACCAGTAAGTGTTCAGAACAGAGAAGGATTACAGCAATATCAGAGCAAAAACGAACAATGAGGACATGAAACCAGGACTACAGTAAGGTAAAGGAAGCTATTTAGCTAAAACATTTTTTTCCTTTAGTGACCCTTTAAATGTATTATCAGATTTAAAAACATTGACAAATTAAAGCCAAACTCCAAGTCACACTTTATAGTCAGTTACAGCAGTTTTCTTTTTGGGATAAAGGTTTTACTTGAATAGATAAAAGCTGATTGTTTTAGACACCCCCCGCTAGTGTTAAATGGTTTGTTTCTGATACATACTGCTGGAGAGCTTGTGCTTTTGAAACACAACAGACTGACTGGCCAGATCACCCACCAGGTGAATATAGGAGAAAGAAAGCCTAAAAAATATATTAATTCAGCCATCACATCTAAGAATTTTGTAAGCTGTAATATAATAAATGTTAATAATAATATAATATAATTAATGCAAGATACAAAGAGGTTGATTTGCTAAAAACAAATAGACTGTTCTTTTTGCAAGGGATTTAACCACTTGCTTACTGGCCACTTAAACCCCCTCCCGGCCCAGGCCAATTTTCAGCTTTCAGCGCTGTCACATTTTGAATGACAATTGCGTGGTCATTCAACACTGTACCCATATGAAATTTATAAAAAAAATTCACACAAATAGAGCTTTCTTTTCATGATATTTAATCACTACTGGGTTTGTATTTCTTGCTAAAAAGAAAAGAGAGGGGAAAAAAAACCTGTTTCATAGTTTTGAAATTTTGAAAACAGGTAAATTTTCTCCTTCATTGATGTGCACTGATGAGGCAGCACTGATGGGTGGCACTGCAGCACACTGATAGGTGACACTGATAGGGGCACTGGTTGGCAGCACTGGTGGACATTGATAGGTGGCTCTGGTGGGCACTGGTAGGCGGCACTAATATGCACCTGTAGGTGGCACTGGTGGGCACTGGCAGGTGGCACTGGAGGGCACTGCAAAGCAGTAGTGTCTCTGCCTGTTCGGGGCCAATGTCCCTCTGTCAGAAGCCAGTGTATTGGCTTTTTTTCCCCCCCTACACTGACAGCGTGAGGGGGAAAAAAGCTGACTACTGATCTTCTGTTTACATCACGTGATCAGCTGCCAATGGCTAACAGCTGATCATGTGGTAAGGGGCCGGGATCTGTGTAACGGACATAAGCATGCTGCCGAGACCGTTATAAGCTTCATGCAGGGAGGACTACAAGGAACTGCATGGCTTGTCACAATTGGATGTACCACATTGTATTCTGAGCTCAAAGGGTTAATTGGACAAGTCTCTTTCATTGCTGAATGCTAAAGTTCCCTTCGCATAGCTAATGAGAACTCTCTTGTGGAGGTAACAGCCCCCCTGTGAGGTGTATGCTGATGGGGATTATGTGTGAGTGATAATTGTTTTAAAGGTTAATTGAATTCTATTGTCTGATCAAGTTAAGGAGCCAAAACGGCTAGCGACTGAGTGTCATTGTTTCAAAGTGTGTGTATTGAAGTCCCCCCTGGGTGGGGGGGGGGGGTGTCATTTGTTTCTGTACAGTTTGTAACCAGATATAAGGAAGAAAAATGTGGCATTAAAAGTCAGTCCTGCTTGACTCTGCAAACGTAGCCCGTCTCGTTTCTTGGAAGGGCGTTCGATGGGATATACCGGCGGTACTTGCATATCGCATCTTGCCAGGGAAAAGGACGTCTCCAACGGCTGAGACCCTCACACCAGTGGGTAGCCGTTACATTGGTTGGCAGCGGTGGGATGGTCCTTTTATCCAAAGAGCAAGTGCTGAATGGAGTCGCAGTACGCCAGGCTGAAAAGATCCACACTAAAAGATCTATTGGAGAGTCGTGGTAGGAGCGCCAGCAACGACCACGGAGGGAGCTGATAGCTGAACTGCTGGAGCTGGACGAAATGGATGGATCCATGGAAGGAACTGAGCCCCTTGCACCTGTCAGCAAAGAAGATGTAATTACTGGGATTGTACAGCGGAGATTATCCTTGTATCCAGAAACGTCCGTGGAACTAATCAACCAGCTTTTTCGGGAAGCAAGGGAAGAGATACAAACGAAGAGGGGACAAGAACTGGAACTGGTAAGAGCGAGACAGCCCATTACACCTGCAGTTCCTACCCCCCCACCTGCTGCTACAGGAAAGAAAATACCGTTCACTGCATTTAAAGCTTTTGTAGAAAGTGAGGAGGAAATAGATGGATATTTGGCGGACTTTGAGAGGCAGTGCTCACTACACCAGGTACCACCAGACCAATGGGTCACTATTTTGTCGGGGAAATTGTCGGGCAAAGCCAATGAAGCCTTTCGGGCTCTCGCTCCAGAGGATATTTTACAATATCAGCAAGTTAAAAAGGCGCTGCTAACCCGATACGCCGTAACGCCAGAAGCCTACCGCCGGCGCTTCCGGGAGTCCAAGAAGATGGCTGTGGACTCCCACATGGAATGGGCCAACCAGTTACAAAGGGTGGCATCCCTTTGGGTCCAAGGGTGCAAGGCCAACACCGGGGAGGAAGTATTGCAGCTGTTCCTAATGGAACATTTCTTCCAAGACCTGGCCGCAGACATACAAGACTGGGTACGAGATCGCCGTCCCGCTAACTTAGACGGCTGAGACCCTCACACCAGTGGGTAGCCGTTACAATCTGTGATCACCTGAGTCTCATTGACTCTGTGATCACAGAGCGCGCCGCGTGCACCCCGCAGCTCATGCGCGCCCGCAGCTCATGCGCTGGAGGACGTCTATTGATGCCCTACTGGAAATTAAGGCTTGTCCTGTACCCATCATTCGGCTATAGCGCAGGCAGGAGAAGGTTAGTTTTAGCCTTGTGAATGTGATGAAAATTCACTTTGCAAAATATACACAACCACATGCAAGGAAAACAAAAAAAAAAAGGTACTTTTGCTTGCACCTGATTGGATAATGTCAGCAGAGCTTTATCTCACATTCTAATCCAAGGGGAAATTCCCTTGCAATTTGAACAACCTATTTGTCTTTAGTAAATCAGCCCGTGAGAATTTTCCCTTCTTTCCACAGAAAAGTTGCCTTTGTTGCTTGTGCATCCTGCTTAATGTCATCAGTTTTGTCTGGCAGTCGCTTGGATAATGAAGTTTATATTTCCCTTTGTTTTTAATGGGAGATAACAGTCTGTTGATATTTTGTAAATAAACCCTGTGTGTGTCAAGGATGAATGGTCTTTAAAGTATTTTAAGCCACCAACCTGAGTCTTTTCAACGCGTGTTCTTTTTGCTGTTCTGATGTTGCATTTTACTGGTCTCAACAGCTGATTATTTTGTGGTTGGAAGTGTCTGTGATATCTGTTTTCAAAATCATTACATACAGACCAGTCTGATATTTCTACATTTAAAGTACAGCTATAAACACCTTCCTAAATCTTAAGAAAAAATTTCAATTTAAAAATAATCATTCATCTTGGTCTCTCTAAGCATTCCAAGTATTCAGCCTGTCATAAGCTTATCAATGGCTGGAATCTTTGCTCAGGACACTGTGAACTTACATGTACTTGGAAAATTATATTAGTCTGGTGTTTAGAAACATTTTAATGTACAGTATTTTTTATTTATTTTTTGCTAGGTTGTATATGGAAATATACATTCTTTCCCTGAATTTAGGTAGGACACGTTCATCTAAAATTGATAGTTCTGACAGACCTCTTTTATTAGTGACCCTTCATATGTATTTACATAGCAAAACTAGATTTGAAAATGTTAAAGCAGTGTTCGGGCCAGTGCACACCAGACGCATTTCCGTTCAGTTCCGTGTGCTTTTTTTCTGCACAAAATGCATGCACAGTGTTTTCCATGTATTCCAATAGCTCTAGTTCACACCATGCAGTCAGTTTCCGGTCAGTTTCTACACCGGAAACTGACTGCATGGTGTGAACTAGAGCCATTGGAATACATGGAAAACACTGTGCATGCATTTTGTGCAGAAAAAATGCACACAAAACTGTACGGAACTGCATCTGGCGTGAACTGGCCCTTAAACCCAAAAGCAAACCGTTATTATATTACAGCTTACCAATTCTTAGGCCTTGTACACACGGTCGGACCAAACCGATGTGACTGGTCCGTCGGACCGTTTTCATCGGTTCACCTCTGAAGTGGCCGTACACACCGTCAGTCCAAAATCTGATCGGGTCAGAACGCGGTGACGTCAAACACACGACGTGCTGAATAAAACGAAGTTCAATGCTTCCAAGCATGCGTCGACTTGATTCTGAGCATGCGCGGGTTTTGAACCAATGCTTTTCTGTACTAACCATCGGTTTGGTCCGATGGGGCAGCGCTCCATCGGTTCGGTTTTGAAGCATGTTTATAAAATTTTGGACCGAAGGAAAACAGACAGATGGCCTATACACACTTCGGTTCATTCTTATCTGTTCGGTCCGACCGCGTGTACGGGGCCTTAGATGTAATGGCTGCATTGGTATTTTTTCTTAGGCTTGCTTTCTTCTATTTTCTGGTGATCCAACCAGTAAGTCTGGTATTTTTTAAAAGAACAAGCTTGCTTGCAGATGTAACAGTTACAGGGAAAAGACAAACCATTTAAACACTGTCAGGGGTGCTTACAATGATCAGCTTTTATTTAATTTTGTTAAACCTTTAACCCAAAAGGGGATAAAAAAAAGATATATGCTGTAACTGCTTATAACGTATTATCTGGTGTTTGGCTTTGGTTTGTTAGTGTATTTAAATCTGCTAGTACATCTAACATTCTCCTCACCTTCAAACTATAGCCCTTCAGTTGTTAAGGAACTACAATCCCCATCATGCCTAGTCTGTGAATGTCAGAGTTTTACAATGCCTCATGGGATGTGTAGTTCCGCAACAGCTGGAGGGCCGTAATTTGAGGATCCCTGCTTTAGACTGACAATACTACTGTCCAGATGTGCCCCTGGTGCTCATTCATCAAGACCGCGGGCACTCTAATACAGAAGGTGTGCTACTGGCCAGATCACCTGGTGGAAACAGAGGGAAAAAGAAAATGAATGCAGCCACCACATCTTATATTTGTAAGCTGCAATATATGACATTTTTGGTTTTGGTTTTAACCAAATTTCCTGCTTCAGGATGGCCATTCTGTGCAGAATCACGTATATATACATGATTCTGCACTTCCGCTTAGGGGGCGTGCCACTTCTGCTGTAATTTGTCACAGCAGAAGCCGATAAGCGGGTGCCGGGCAATGGATGTCCGCCGTCACCTGGCAATTGTTGGGAAGGCACAGAGGATGGAGCTCTGTTCTGAGAGCAGGGATGTGATGGATTAAGAAAATTCATCACATCCCTTAGTAAAAGCACCTCACACAGTATACCAAAACAATGGCTAGGCACACGTTTAACCCTTTGATCGCTCTAGATGTTGAACTTCTTCCCAGCCAGTATCATTGTGTATTTTTAGCACTGGTCACTGATTCCTGCAAAGTGTCAGTTTTTGTCCGATTGTCCGCAGCAATATCGCAGTCCCGTTATAAGTCGCTGATCGCCGCCATTACTAGTATAAAGAAAATAAAAATTCCAGTATATACTGTATCCCATAGTTTGTTGACGCTATAACTTTTGTGCAAACCAATCAATATACGCTTATCGGGATTTTTTTTTACCAAAAATATGTAGCAGAATACATATTGGCCTAAATGTATTAAGACATTTTTTTATTCTATTGTATATGTTTTATAGCAGAAAGTAGAAAATATATATTTTTTTTTATTCAAAATTGTCAATCTTTTTTTGAAAAAATAAAACGCAGTGGTGTCCAAATACCATCAAAAGAAAGCTCTATTTGTAGGGAAAAATGACATCAATTTAATTTGGATAGAGCATTTCATGACTGCGCAGTTGTCAGTTAACGTAGCGCAATGCCGTATTGCAAAAAATGGCCTAGTCACGAAGGGGGGTAAATCTTCTGGAGGTCAAGTGGTTAATGCCACATTAAAGGCTACATTTGCATTAGTGACTAGCACCAATATGAATTACAACACCAGGAATCTGCTAATTCCTGCTGCTGTTTTTGCCACTTGTGAACCTGTACACCTGTGAGCCACACTTTGTGTGTGTCCAGCAGCAATTACCATAGTTATTTGCTGGCCCTGCGAACAGCCACAGATAGCTGCAGCCGCTATTGACCTGTGTTTAAAGTGTATTGACTTGGTGGCTCACAGGTGCCAAAAACGGCTGCAGGAATCAGTTTTTACACTGTTCTTTTAATTTAAAAAAATTGGGTCACTTTTATTCGTATGACAAGGAATGTAAACATCCCTTGTATTAGAACAAAAGCATGACAGGACCTCTTAAATATGAGATCTGGGGTCAAAAAGCAAAATAAAATGTATGTAATTAAAAAAAGGTCCCTTTAAAAGCATTGGGCGGAAGTGACATTTTGACTGTAATGATATGGAGAGGGGTGGGGGCCATCTTCCCCTCACTCATCTTCATGTCCGCCTAGGGAGAGGATGTGGTCACCTCTGCCGATACCGACGGGGGCCCTGATAAAAGTGATCTTGTGAGGAATCCGCCACAGGGACCATTTTTATATTAAAGTGGACTGCCCGCTTTTGACGAGGATACTGGGGTTATGGTAGCTAGCTTCTACCATAACAACGGTATTCCTCTTCAAAGTAGCGACATAAAATGACAGCGGGCAGTCCAGAAGTGGTTAATCTTAATAATTTGTTGCTTTTAAAAAAATTTAAAAAAGCCTCTTGGGTCCTTCAAAATACATTGGCAGTTTTTATAGATTACCTTAATGGTTACAATTTATCTGGACTGACAACAATATCTTGGCACTCTTTTCTACAAACTTTGAGACATTATGCCAAGGGCCAAGTCACAGCCCTTTTTACATTTGTGAGTTGCCAGTGCTTCTAAAGGCAAAAGTTTTTTTTTTTTTTTTTTTTTACCTTGGTTTAATCTCCTTTCTGGGAGCAACTCATCTCTCCGCTCTCTCTCCCTCATTGCAGAGTTAGTAGGGAAAGCCCATGGCTTGGCACCCCAGACAGATAGTGGCTGCTCTGTGCAAAACCATTGCATAGAGTTGCATAGAGTAGGTAAGTATACCATGTTTATTATTTTAAAAACACTCTTTACAGTCACTTTAAAAAGAACTACTATACCAGACTGGAATACTCACCTGGATCTGTGTCCTGTGCTCCACCAATTCACCTCCTCATCTCATACATTTTTGTCAGTTAAAGCCAGTGAAAGCATGTTTTCCAATTGAGTCGATGATTTGGTTTGTTCTCTAACTTCATTAAGTTGTTTTAAATTCTTTATTTATCATTTTCAGGACATAAAGAAAACTCTATTTCAGAGATAGTAGAAGTAGAATAAAACATTGCATCCAAGAATCATTGCACAGATTTGAAAATCCGATACCAATTCTCTGTAGCAAGTTACCTGGTGGGTGTCCCCACCCTGTATGTCCTCCCCTGAGGATATCTCTTTGTCCCCGCAGATAAGTTGGAGCAGAGAGAATAGGACCCCCTGCCTAGTGTTTAACCACCAGAAGCTGACCAATTGATCCATTGCCCCCTATGTGCTTAAAAAGGTAGTAAAGCCCGCTTGGTGATTTTTACCTACACTTAATGGGGTTGTAAAGGTTTGTTTTTTATTTTCTAAATAGGTTCCTTTAAGCTAGTGCATTGTTGGTTCACTTACCTTTTCCTTCAATTTCCCTTCTAAATGTTTTTTTTTCTTTGTCTGAATTTCTCACTTCCTGTTTCTCCTCGGTAAGCTTGCCCCCATCTGGGCCGTTCTGGCTGGGGGTTAGTCAGCGTGAAAGTTTACTGAGGAGGAACAGGAAGTGAGAAATTCAGACAGATACATTTAGAAGGGAAATCGAAGGAAAAGGTAAGTGAACCAACAATGCACTAGCTTAAAGGAACCTATTTAGAAAATAAAAAACAAACCTTTACAACCCCTTTAAGTCTATAATAAGGCTTACCTGTAGGTAAAATGAATATCTCCTAAACCTGCACTGTTTAGGAGATATTCACTCTGGATGCACCTAGTGACGTCACCGGTGCATGCGCTCTGCAGGTGCAGAATACCTTGCTGGACCTTCAGAGCTTTGTGCCGGAATTGAGGGCTCCCACGTGGGAGTGGTGTCATTGCATCAATTCACCTCTATGGAGCGGCAGATGTATCTGTCCCCTTCCGTCTGGGCAGATCGGATGGCCTATCGAGGAGAGTGGACTGTCCATGTTTGCTCTGCATATGCAGTGTGGACATGGGTCTGTCATCCTCTCGCTACGCTCATTGTGGCCTGCGACTGGTTGCCAAGTCACTTAAGTGGCCCTCGCTCTTCAAAAGGTTGGGCAGTATTTACAATTTCGATTACCAATATGTTTTGCGTTCAAATGCTTTAAAAATAAAAAAAGTATTATAGAAACAAGCGTGTGTTCTGTAGAGAAGAACAGCGCAACTAAGCAAGAATAAGACAACAGTAACTGGATACCGTTTCAGTAGTCTGTTAAAAAAGTAAATATTTTGAAGTGGCTACCAAAAAAGGTAGTTTATATTTATTTATATAATGCCACACTCAAACACTGGCTGTAAATTATAAAGAATAAATAATTCAGTGCAAGAACAGTCTCCTATGAAAAGGAACAGAATTGGAAAATGTTCTACAACTAACAGATATTCTGGCGACAGTCTTGAAGACACTTTACACATGTTAGATTAACACCATTATTTCATGTATAATCCGTCCAAGGAAACACTGTCTCCTTTTTTATCAACAAGGCATTTTTTCCTGTAGCTGTTAAAAGAAACACTAATTTACTGTAGACATCAAGTCTTGTTCCATTCGCCACATCTCACTTTTTCTGAATGCTTTTTCTCAAATGTATTTCATTATTAGACTGAAAGTTGTAAGCTAGTTATTTTAAATTGTTTAGGGAAACTTTATAAACCGCTAACTATATTGATCTTTTCAGTGTGCATATACAGATTGTCCATATATATTTGGACACAATTTTAGTATTTTTCCGGTATTTATCAAAACATATTCAAGCTATAGTTATATAATGGATATGGGCTGAAAGTGCACAGTCTCAGGTTTAATTTGAGGGTATGGACATCCAAATCGGAGTAAGGGTTTGGGAATTACAACTATTAAGAGTAGCCAACCCCCCTTTTGAAGGGACAAAAAGTAATTTGACAATTGAATCAAAAGTTTTTTTATGTCCGGGTGTCGGCTACTTCTGCATTATTTCTTCATCAATTAAGCAAGTAAAAGGTCTGGAGTTGATTTTAAGTGTGGTATTTGCCTACATCATGCATTCAAATGAGCAGGCCATTGTAAGGCTTCAAAAACAAAACAAATCCATAAGATCTAGCAGCAACATTAGGAGTGGCCAAATCATCAGTTTGGTACATTCTGAGGAACACAGCAATGTAAAAAGGAGCTCAGCAATGTAAAAAGGCCTGGACATCCACAGAAGACAACAGTGGTGGATGATCACAGTATTCTCTCTATGGTATAGAAAAACCCATTCACAACATCCAGACAAGTGAAGGACACTCTCCAGGAGGTCAGTGTATCATTGTAAGTCTACATTTAAGAGAAGACTTCACGAGAGCAAATATAGAGGGTTAGCGACAAGGTGCAAACCATTCATAAGCCTGAAGAATAGAAAAGCCAGATTAAACTTTGCCAAAAACATCTAAAAAAGCCAGACCAGTTCTGGTAAAGCATTTTTTGGATGGATGTAGCTAAGATTAATCTGTACCAGAATGATGGGAAGAAAAAAGTGTTTAGAAGTCTTGAAACAGCTCATTATACAAAGCACACAATGTCATCTGTAAAACATGGTGGAGGCAGTGTGATGGCATGAGCATGCATGGCTTCCATTGGCACTGGGTCATTGGTGTTTATTGATGATGTGACAGAAGACAGAAGCAGCCTATCCTGGACCTGGTGACGACTGGAATGTTGCGGAAGCCTCTCCTGCCCAACACTCCTGAAGGTGGAGACAGAGTGTGAGGGTATGGAGTTGCACAAGTGTCGGAATAGTCTAAAGGCTCATACACACAGTCAGACATCCAACAAAATTTCCCTTGGATTTTTTTCCTAATTGATTTGTCCGGCCACACCCATAGCATACACACAGTCAGACTTTTCTGCAAACTTTTCTAAAACTTTCCTAACATCACGTGTTTTTTTTTTGCTATTTTCTGCTCTTTACCGCCACCCTTTGGTTAACTTCTGCTATTGTTTGTTGCTTTTAACATTGGTTCTGGGCATGCGTATTTGCACTTTGTCCAAAAGTTGGTTGGATTGCTGTACACACGGTCAGACAAGGCACCATCAGACTTTTGTTGCCGAAAAGTTGGTCCGTTTGCAGACCCAACTTTTTGTTGGATGAAACCCGAAAAAGTTGGTCCGATGGAGCTTACACACGGTCAGACAAATTGGGAAACTTGCAGATTTTGAAGTTGGTTGGCAAAAAGTGTGACCATGTGTATGGGGCTTTAGGTGAATAAAGCTGGGGATTGCAGTCTTGAACAGGATACTGAAGCAGCTTGGCACTACAGCAGGAGATGATATAAGAGCCTGTATGTAGGCAGAAACCAGCGGCAGCCAGGTAGCAGTGGACCGAGTCAGCAGAAAAAGCAAGTCCAGGAAGCAGGCCAAGATTGGTAACAGCCGGGCAGTGAAGTACAGAATCAGCAGGCAAAGACAAGTCCAGTAAACAAGCCAGGGTCAAAGAGATCAGGTGAACAATATTAATGGAGAAGCAAAGGTAAAGTCCAGGAGGAAGCCGGGTCATACACAGGTAAGCAGGTTCAATGGATCAGGTCACAGGAATACAGATATAAGCTGAAGATCATTCAGCATAAGCTCTCACTAGTTTTCTGGGGCTGGTAATCTGGTTTACCTTACATTGCCCCCCCCACCAGCGGACCGCCTCCGGATGCCCATTCTCGGGGTGAGATTGGAAACACTTTCTTACCAGTTTTGGGGCATGAACATTGCCTTCCGGTTCCCAACATTTTTTTTTTTCTGGACCATAACCTTTCCACTTAATTAAATACTGAAAGAGAGCGCACCTCTTTCTGCAGTCCACAATGGCCTCAATTTCATATTATTCATCATAATCAATTATGGTTGGTGTTGGAGAACCTGGGTTACAGCCAGGAAACGGATCTGTAACAGCAGGTTTTAACAGAGACACATGAAAAACTGGATGGATTTGATACTTTTTTTTGTATATGCTGTCAGATTAATTCTTCTTTTTACAGGAAATGGGCCAATGTACTTGGGACCAAGTTTCTTGGAAGGACAAGCCAGTTTCAAATTGACGATTAATAGCCAAAACTTTTCCCTGGGTTTGAGATCCAGGTCACCACTTATTTTCTTATCAAATAATCTTTTACTGTCCTGTTGGGCCTTAGCGATAGCTTGCGGTAGAATTGTGTTATTGGCGTGCAGAAACTCCAGTCTCTCCTGAACTGCTGGTGCAGATGCATCTGAGATTATATCAGGTAAGAATGATGGACTAAACCCAACATTTGCAAAAAATGTGGTTTGACCTGTAGCAGAATGAACAGAGTTATTTGTAAACAAACTCCACTAGAGGAAGTAGACCCCAGGCTTTCGTCTTGTCACCCTTGTTTTGGATACATGTTTCACACGCCTTTACATAGCCCTGACAGTCAGATCTTAAGCTAGGCCATCAAATGAACCGCTGCAAGAGATTCCGGGTCTTGCGTATTCCAAAATGTCCAGCCAGGGGTTGGTCAGGACACAGATTCAGGATTACTTGATGAAAACTTGAGGGAAAAAACACCTTTTGCTTATGAAGGAACAAGTCATCCTGTTCCTGCAACTGTGAGTCACATGGTGCACCATCTTCCTTTGAGGCTTGCTTGAGCTGTGACACTAAATCTCCTTGGAGTAATAGGAAACTCTGGAGACAGAATGGTATCAGGCTGGGTAGACTCTGCCTCCTCTGGGTACATGCGTGACAGGACATTGGGTTTCCCATTCTTTGAACCTGGTCTATAGGTAATATGAAATAAGAATCGTGTAAAGAACAAAGCCCATCTACCCTGGAGGGGTTTTAAACGTCTGGCTGTTGGGAGGTACTCCAGATTCTTATGATCTGTCTTATGACCCAACTAGGGTTCTCAGTCCCCCTGTGCCCCTAATAGACACAGGGTGACTTACACATAGGAGGGGCCGGGAGAACTGGACAAGAAGCTTCCAGTGCTCTCCAAATTAAGCTGAGACCCACCAGCCCCCCAAAAAGTGACTGCATCTCCCCTTTTGGCAGGGGACTAACACAGGAGGAGACCATAGACAGGTTGACTCCAAAGTTAGTCAGCAGTTCCAGTCCCCCAATGCTGGAATCCACAGAATACCCCAAATAAATTGTCCCAAACATAGCATTACTCGCCAACCTCTGCCTCTCTCGAAGAACATACCTGCTGCTGGGGAGAAGCGTGGACTGGCCCTTATCCCTGGAGTCCTGTCAGCTGCTGGAGATAAGACAGGGTGACTGGGCTCACTCCCTCATGTTGTGTAAAATCTGGGCTGACTGTCCAGCATCCCTGGGGTATACAGGTGGAGGCTATAATCCCATTTAACTTTTCTGAATGAGAATCCCCCAGTGTTTGCAAAGCATAGCTGACATCCTCCCATCTCAGTGCCGGACCATTTTCTGGGGTTGTGTCAGTGGAGACCAATGTCCCATCCACTACCACAGGAACTCCATCTTCTGTTAGTTGAGGGCAGAGGCCAGCAGACCTCTGCCCTGTTTCCAGCCCTTCTGCTGGGTTTCTGGCATCATTCTGGGTGCCATCTGCTGCTGGGAAGGGAATCCGACTGCTTCATCTCCCTTAACCCGATCTGCCTGCTGATACGAAATGTCTCTGGTACTATCTCCCATGTGCACAGATCCTTGCTGAGGAGAAAAGACCTCCAGCTTCTCACCCTGGGCCTCCGGAACTGCCGCAGGTGTAGGGCAGAGGTCTTTAAACCTCTGTCCAGTTTCAGCTGGAGTTTCTTGTACCTCCACAGATGCTGCTGGCAGAAACTCTCATGTCCCTGTCAGTATGGTGGGAGAATTGCTGACTGCCTCTTCTCTCAGAGAGGCTGAAGCTGCTCTTGGTGCTGGGCAGAGATCACCAGGTTGTTATTCCTCAGTAGAGAAGTCTATTAAATCCCCAGTCTCTGGAACTGGTGTCTGGGGATAGAAGTTCACCATCTCCTGTCCATAGAACAAAGAAGATGTTACCAGTGCTAGGCAGAGGCTAGCAGAGCTCTGCCCTGTTGTTAGAACTTCAGTCAGTTTGAATTTCAAATGTTACCTCCTTTATTGAAAAGTAAATTAAGATCATACTTTCTGTGATCTGTGGCTGGGGATTCCTCTAGCTGCTGGACAGACACATTCCTCCATCCAACCTCGTCTTGTGCAGAAACAAGTTCATCCAGATGAGTTACAACTTGCTGCATCTGCCATAAGAGCTCCGCTTCCATTGCAGGAGGTGGAGGTGATCAACGCACACTGTAACTCTGCCCCATTGCTGACACTTCAGCTGTGATTTCAGGACTGTCAGCTGGTACGTCTGGATACTCCTGGGGCAAAGGGAGCCCCACCCTGCTGCTGAGCAGAGTCTAGCAGCTGTCTTCGCTCTCTGTCCTCCATAATTTCCTCCAAACACCACTCCAGATCACTCCCAAAGTCAGGATCCTTGGACAGCCTCCAGTACAACAGTCCCAGGCCACCATAGTCAAAGCTTTCCATGGGGCTGTTATCCACTGTCTATGGCACACTTGGGCTACATGCCACTGGAGGGCTCTGTAGTAGCTCTCGTCCAAGTGCATTTCTGCCCGGATCAGGCTGCTTAACTCAGCTGTCCACTCCTGATTCGGTTGTTCCCCCAATAACAGCACTCACACTTCATACTGCAACCAGTACCTTACATGGATGGAGGGGTGACTTTTTTCCTGGTGACGCTGCTCGCGAGCTATCGCTTTCTTCCAGAGTAGCTGGCAGAAAGAATTTTATGAGAATCATACCATCCCAGCAGGATCTGCACTGATACTCCCCTGTGCTGTATCCGCATCTCTCACAACCTCCTTTGCAATTCTTCTTCCATGACAGATGGTATCTGTACCTCTGCTCTCCTGCTATCCGGACCTTGGATCCAGGTGGTGGTTTGGATGTGTTCACGGCAAGGAAACAGGATCCCACTGCTGCCAACCAATGTCTCAAACCCCTGTACTTAAGGAGTCTGTCTGCCGTAAATGCTTCCTCTGTCCGGTACCAGCACAATCCAAGGTCCCTTAGCCCACCCAGTCACTTTATCAAAGCATTAGTGTAGGGTAAAATAACAGACTGTTTATTCAAACACATGTACAGAGAGGTAACACTCAGTCACAATCCCCCCTCCCTTTGCACAATGATTCAGGGCTGGGTAAACTGTCCAATCAGCAATAAGAGACACACAGAAATTCAAACATTTCAACGATAGACCACCTTATCAGCAGGGAGGCTGTTGGGTGAATTCCCCCCTCTCCTCTTCTCCCTGCCCCTGGTCTTCATGCAAGAAACATAATACAAACAGTAAAGAGGAGACGGGTATGGTAACAATGGTGGCCAATAATAGTTCCACAAGCCTGGCTGGGAGAAGTTTGACTGCCTGGTAACTTAGGAACATGGGACAATTAGTGATCACGTTTAAAAAACAGCAATGCGAGGAGTGATGAACCTTGCCCACCCCACGCGCAAGGTTCATCACTCCTCGCATTGCTGTTTTTTATATGTGATCATTCATGTTTGTTGGTTTTAATAAACCTACTTATTGTTTTGACCTACACTATTGGAGCCCCGTTCCCCTTTTTTTCCATATATCGTTGTGAGATTTAAGTCTGATGCCGCATACACACCATCACTTTATGTGATGAAAAAAAACGACATTTTCTGTGAAGTAAAAAACGACGTTTTTGAAACTTCAATTTTCAAAGACGAAGTTGCCTACACACCATCGTTTTTCACAATGCTCTAGCAAAGCGAGGTTACGTTCACCACTTTTTTCCATTGAAGCTCGCTTCATAACTAGCTTCTGGGCATGCGCGGGTTTAAAAACATCATTTTAAACGTCGTTTTTTGCTACACGCGGTCAATTTCTGTGACGTGAAAAATGACGTTTTGAAAAACGACACATAAAATTAAAGCATGCTTCAATTTTTTTGGTCGTTTTTCACAAGACATAAAACGACGTTTTCCCCCACACACGGTCATTTAAATTGACGTTTTTAAAAATGTCGTTTTTTTTTTTCATCACATAACGTGATGGTGTGTACGCGGCATGAGAGGAGTTCTCCATTCAACCGACTGCTTTGGAATCGTTGGAGTGCCACGAGGTTCTTTGGAATGTCCACTGGAGATCCTGGGTTCCTTCCACCATCCTGGCTATGCATCAATCTCGTTATCTAAGCTCCTATGATCCGCTGTCGCTGACGTACGGGTCCATCAGTTGCGGTAAGCTACCCATTCTTACTACATTTGAGAGGATTGATGTCTCCAGCGGATGTCTTTTAATCAGCCTGTTGTGACCCAATAGAAGAGCAACATTGATTTGATTTGATTTACTTGCTTGCTTTGATTAGATCTAGGTCCTTGGACTAGACCAGCCTTTACGACTCTGTGTAGGACATTGGGCTTTCGTTCTTTATACATTGAATGATTACCACCACGTGGGACTCTTTTCATTAAATTTTGAATGAATTCAGTTCACATTGGGGTTAGCGCTACATTCTATTCACCTTCCAAAAGAGAGTACCATTCGGCCATCGCTGAGATTGAAGGAGGTGTCTATCATGTACCTGGTGACGACTGGATTGTTGTGGGGGCCTCTCTTGCACCTCCTGCTCAACACTCCTGAAGATGTAGACCGAGAGTGTGAGGGCACGGAGTGGCATGAGTCCCGGAGCAGCTGGCTGGTGAAGTCTGCACCTAGGTGGATGAAGCTGGCGATCGCAGTCTTAGGATGCTGAAGCAGCTTGGCATCAGAGCAGGAGTTGGTAGCAGAGCACGTATGCAGGCAGCGACCAGCGGCAGGACCGAGTGGACTGAGTCAGCAGACAAAGCAAGTCCAGGAAGCAGGCCAAGATTGGTAACAGCCAGACAGTCTAGAAGTATTCGCATGTGAACAATGCGCATGTACACAAATATTAGCATAAGCTCACACTGATTTTCTGTTGCTGGTAATCTGGTTTACCTTACACAGCCGGATGAATTCTGCAGTGTTTAGGGATATACTGTCAGCCCAGATTCAGCCAAATGCATCAAAGTTGATTGAATGGCGCTTCACAGTACAGATGGACAATGATACAAAACACACTGCAAAAGCAACCCAAGAAGCTTTTGAAGGAAATGAAGTGGAATATTCTGCAATGGCTGAGTCAATCGCCTGATCTCAACCCAATTGAACATGCATTTCACTTGCTGAAGGCAAAACTAAAGGCAGAAAGACACACAAACAAAGAACTAAAGACGAAAGAGGAAATGGGATATAGTTGTGTTTGGACTGCCAACATCCTAAACATGCAAAAGGTTTTTACACCTACACCGTAGTGCAGAATTGGAGCAGCCCCCTTGGAATTTTTAGGCAGAAATGGTCAAAAAGATAATTGTAAAAGGCACTTTTATTAATACAAAACATAAAAACTTGTTATATATAGACATGGCTAACATGGGAAATAATGTAAAACACAAAAATGGTGGTATATCAAAACATATTTGTCAAACCCAACAAAAGGCAAGTATGCCCTGTGCTGCCAGAGACAAGCTGTGGTCAGTCAATAGTTATTACTTGTGTATAGCCCAACGTGTTTCGGAATGAACAATGTGTATTCCTTCATCAGGGAAGATTATGTCTGGGTGACTTTTATTCTCATTGTCTGAAATGTAAACATAGTGGCATGATAATGTGTATAGAGATAAGATAGGGGAATTGGGTATCTCATCACCCCACCATAGAGTACATTACCTTTCGACACACCAATGCAAATAACCACACCATGACAGCAATGCTCAATCAGAAACATGCCTGTCTGCTTATATAGGGAGTATCCCTCAGGGAGAACCAATAAGCTGTGGGGAGGAGTTGCTTGAACCCTGACATCAAAGATGTCGCCAATCAGGGCGGCTCAGGACAGGGACAAAGCAGTTTCCATAGAGCGGGATAACGTCACGCGTCCGAGCATCACAGGCGCAAAGCATTCCCCAGCAGCGTCATATGATGCAACGGGAGTGGGTAGGAGCTTCTCCCTGCAAAAAGACTTTGTGGATAGCAGAAGGTGTATACCCCCAGTGCTGTCCACCAGCCATAAGTGGGTGGAGCCCACCCGCTGGGTGGTGTAAGCAGAATACTCCACAGGGGACGCGCACATGTGTGTTGGTGTGTTGAAAGGTAATGTGCTCTATGGTGGGGTGATGAGATACCTGACTCCCCCATCTTATCTTTGGCTGGTGTAGCCTACAAGGCATTTCTTGTGGATATTTGCAGCTTGCTCATCCTGGGATGCACACCCACCCATCTGCTGCTCTGCAAACTGCTTTAGTCACTTTGTATTGTACTGTGGATCATCATGTGAGAATGGTTACATATATTATATACCAAATGTATACTCTTATATTGCTTGCTATGTTCACATCTGGCTTTACAGTGTAATTATCATGCGACTGTGTTGACATTTCAGACAATGAGAATTAAAGTCACCCAGACATAATCTTCCCCGATAAAGGAATACACATTGTTCACTCAAACGTGTTGGGATGTACGCAATAAATCCCTATTGACTGACCACAGCTCGTCTCTGGCAGCACAGGGCATACTTGCCTTTTGTTGGGTTTGGCAAATATGTTTTGATGTACCACCATTTTTTCTAATTTTATACTGTGTTTTACATTATTTGCCTCGTTGGCTATGTCTTTATGTAAACAATTTATTTATGTTTTGTTTATGTTATGTTTTGTATTAATTAAAGTGGCCTTATATTGCCTTTTACTATAAAATTATCTTTATGGCCATTTCTGCCTAAAAAGTCCAAGGGAGCTGCTCCAATCCCGCACTACGGTGTAGGTGTACAAACCTTTTGAACAACTCAAGACAGTTGCAGTTAGAGCCTGGCAAAGCATCAGAAAAGAGGAAACTTCTTTGGTTATGTCAATGGGTTCCAGACTTCAGGTAGTCATTGTCAGTAAAAGGATTCTCAACAAAATATTAAAAAATTAACATTTTATTTATGACTAGCTGAATACCCGGCGTTGCCCGGTCTTCCTATCTTAACCTTTTGGGGAGGAAAATCATAGTAATATAAATATACCCATCTTTTATATAAGGGTGTAGGTAAGGGTGAATTTAACTGTCATATATTTTTATTTGGCATATAAGTAATATGTGTACCAGGTATTATTGAAATATCTCCAGGCGTACAGAAGTTATGTGGGAACATACATTTCCCATTAATTTGCATGGGACTTTAAACAAAAACCCAGACCCTCACAAATGGGGGTAGTTAAGGGATAAATTAACTATCCTATAGTTTAAGTGGACATATAAGTAACATGTGACCAAGTGTTATGGAAATATCTACAGCCGTTTGGAAGTTATGAAGTAACATGTATTTCCCATAGAGTTGAATGGGACTTTAAAGAAAAACCCCGACCATGGCAAATGGGGGTGGGTAAGGGTTAAACCACCTATCCTATGTTTGTTGCTGACATATAAGTAACATGTGTGCCAAGTTTCATGTTAATGTCTTTAGCCGCTTGGACGTGATGCTGGAACATACATACATACACACACACACACACACACACACATGTTGAGTTTTATATATATAGATTATATTCATTTGTCCAATTACATGTGAGCCCCTGAAAATGGGGTGCACTGTGTATAAAATGGTTGCAGTTCCTAAAATTTGTGCTTGATATTTATGTTCAACCCCTTGAATTAAAGTTGAAAGTCTGCACTTCAAATTAAATTGGATTGTTGTGTTTCAATTTTATTCTGGTGGCATACAGAGCCATACGTATGAAAAATGTGCCTGTGTCCACATATACATGGACCTAACTGTAAATGCTGAGTGTTTTTTTGTTAGTAATATCTGTTTTTACTTATATTTTTACATTTTTGTCTTGAGTCTTCATGTAATTGTGCTGTTAAAGCTTGAAAGCTTGAAAGCTAAAAATTCAAGGTCCGGTTATTTGGTTTGCTGCCTTCACCAATGCTAAAAAGCTGCAATATATGAGAAAAATATTACTTGTAAGGAAAATGCATGCCACTTAGGTACAGGTGCTAACTACCTTGCGTTTCATGTGAAGGCACTTCTGCACTGTGCTGTAGCTTCACCTTGTGAAAATTGGTCTGTTCAGCCTTCTGCGGGATCTTGTCAAAAGCAGCATGATGTTACCCCTTGCAGTATGAAAGCTGGCGGAAAGTTAAAGTGTTATTAAACCCAGGACCGTGCGTTCACTATATCTGGTCTCCCACAGTACACAGAACATGGAAATTCAATAGTTTTAGTTAGGGTTGTCCCGATACCGATACCAGTATCGGTATCGGGGACCGATACCGAGTATTTGCGGGAGTACTCGTACTCGCGCAAATACCCCCGATACTTAAATAGAATACCCCCCCCCCGCCGTATGTCGTTAATCACCGTGCGGCGAACATTACAGGCACCTTTAGTTTGAATAGCTGTTTTGCCCGCCGCGCCGTGTATAGACACTCCCCCTTGGACGGATCTGTCCAATCCCAAGCAAGGGGGAGTGTCCTTTACACGGCGTGGCAGGGAAAACAGCTATTGAAATGAAAGCTGCCTGTAATGTTCGCCGCACAATGATTAACGCGGGGGGCGGCATCGGCATCATGATCAGGTATGGGGGACATGACTGCATATGTTTGGGGACATGGCCGCTGGATATATGTGGGGGACATGGCTGCATATATGGGGGACATGGCTGCATATACTGTATGGGGGACATGGCTGCATATATGTGGGGGACATGGCTGGATATATGGGGGGACATGGCTGCATATACTGTATGGGGGACATGGCTGCATATATGGGGGGACATGGCTGCATATATGGTGGGACATGGCTGGATATATGGGGGGACATGGCTGGATATATGGGGGGACATGGCTGCATATATGTGGGGGGACATGGCTGCATATATGTGGGGGGACATGGCTGCATATATGTGGGGGGACATGGCTGCATTTATGTGGGGGGACACGGCTGCATTTATGTGGGGGGACATGGCTGCATATATGTGGGGGACATGACTGCATATATGTGGGGGACATGGCTGCATATGTTTGGGGACATGGCTGCATATGTTTGGGGACATGGCTGCATTTGTGGGGGGACATGGCTGCATTTGTGGGGGGACATGGCTGCATATGGGGGGGACATGGCTGCATATGTGGGGGACATGGCTGCATTTGTGGGGGGACATGGCTGCATTTGGGGACACATTTAAAAAAAAGTATCGGTATTCGGTATCGGCGAGTACATAAAAAAAAGTATCGGTACTTGTACTCGGTCCTAAAAAAGTGGTATCGGGACAACCCTAGTTTTAGTAAATATAAACTGTTTAATACCTTTTCTCATTAGCAGTATATAGCAGTCTTGTGACTTTTATCAGTGTCTGGTTAAAGCTTGTAGGAAGAGTTTTCATTCTGCTCTGATTGTCCGATGAGCCTGCAGGGCCCCTGACCCTCTGTCTGTACAGTGCTGATTGGCCATGTGCTGATCACATGCACTTGCCCAAGAAAACAAAAAAACTCTCTAGCATCATACACCAAACTGAGCACATGCAACTTGTCCCCAAGGCTCTGTTCTATAAGGAGATGGGTTAGGGACAGTGGAAGAAGGGGAGAATCAGAGAAGACAGGATCAAACAGCCTTTTTTTTACATAATGCACAGAATTAACATCTTAGGTTCCACAGTGAGTACAAGCATACTTTACTGCATATTTAGACTAATTTTACCGTTGTGGTTTTAGTAACACGTTAAGTATATTGACATTCTTGGTATTGCTGAACTAACTCCGCCTACTAAAACTCCTCCCACTGCTTCTGTAGTTTAGCAGTGCGTACTCACAAGTGAATATGTATGAAATAATTCAAGGTAGTAAATTTGTAGGAAACTTCAAGATCATTCAGATTAAAAGGAGTAGGATAGAATAAACTGAAATACAATGTGGAAATGTAAATATGATTTTGAGCATAGATGGGGTCCAATTAAAAATGTAACTATTAAAGCGGAGGTCCACCCGAGTTTTTTTGTTTGTTTTTTTTTAAAAGCCAGCAGCTACAAATACTGCAGCTGCTGACTTTTAAAAAATAGACACTTACCTGTCCATCGCGCCCAAGATGTCGGCAGCCGAGGCTGAGTAATCGCTCGTCTCTCGGCTGCCCCCGCCGACATCCTCGGTGAGGGAATCGGGAAGTGAAGCATTGCGGCTTCACTGCCTGGTTCCCTACTGCGCATGCACGAGTGGTGCGGCCCATCCTTACTGGTCCCCACTCTCTCCCGGGACCAGTGTGTTTCCCAGGAGACAGCTGGGGGGGGGGGAGACTGGAAGTGGCGTGACTCCCACGGGAGTCTATGCCCGGAAGTGGGTGCACATACCTGTCTTAGACAGGTATCTGCACCCCCCTCCCCCTAAAAGGTGCCAAACGTGACACCGGAGGGGGGGAGGGTTCCGAAAAGCAGAAGTTCCATTTTTGGGTGGAACCCTGCTTTAAGAAAGAAAATTTAAGGGATATTTAATAACCTAGTGTAAAGACTGTATGTAAATAGTTAATTTGAAAAATTCATTAGAAAATTGCTAACAAAAAATGTGAGGGTTCAACTGTGAAAAAAGAGGTTTAAACTTGTGGTAGACCGAGATTTCGGCCGAAAACTGTTTTTGGTATCAGCCAAAATAAGACAAATGGCGATAATAGAGCTAAAAAGGGGGTGCTCCGCTCCGGGTGCCACACTAGTCCTCCTGACGCGCCCCTGTCACAGTCCTCCCCTCCCTCCCTCTCATTGTGAGTGTCCTCCTGGCACAGCAAGCTCACGCTGTATCACGGAGCTGGATTGAATCGCTGGGTGGCCGCTTTAACAATGTCCCGGGTCTTGTAATGGGCGGCACACTGATCCAATGCCTTCTAGGAGGTGAGATATTGTTACAGCGGCCTCCCAGTGATTCGATCCATCTCTGTGACACAGCGTGAGATCGCACATCCGGGTACTGGTGAGACTGCACGGGCACTGGTAGGATGCATCTGATGGGCTCTGGTGATGTTACTTTGATCTCTTGTATCATGTCTGCAGTCTCTGATCATCTCTAGTATTATGTCTGCAGTCTCTGACCATCTCCTGTACTATGTCTGCAGTCTCTGACCATCTCCTGTACTATGTCTGCAGTCTCTGACCATCTCCTGTACTATGTCTGCAATCTCTGACCATCTCCTGTACTACCGTGTTTCCCCGAAAATAAGCCCGGGTCTTATATTAATTTTGGCAGCCTAAAACACACTAGGGCTTATTTTCGGGGGGTGTCTTATTTAACTATGGTATGTACAATGATCCTAAAGTGGGTACCTTTCTTGCAGCTTCCCTGACTTTCCTGGCTGTCGCATGGTCTGCCTGGGCTCTTCTCTGCTCCAGGATCCCCGCTGGCGTCGGCCTGCTCCGTGCACTGGGGAGGGGGCCGCGGGCGTCGGAGAGCAGAGGAGGGGGGAGCCGGTGTCATGCTGGCGTCGGCCTGCTCCATGCCTGCTCCGTGCACTGGGGAGGGGGCGTCGGGCGGGAGGAGAGCAGAGGAGGGGGGAACCGGCGTCCTTCTGGCATCAGCCTGCTCCGTGCCTGCTCCGTGCACTGGGGAGGGGGCCGCGGGCGTCTGGCGGGAGGAGAGCAGAGGAGGGGGGAGCCGGTGTCCTGCTGACATCTGCCCGCTCTGTACGCTGAGGAGGTAGGGGCTGCGGGCATCGGGCGGGAGGAGAGCGGAGGAGGGGGGAGCCAGTGTCCCGCTGGCATCTGCCTGCTCCATGTGCTGAGGGAGGGAGGGGCTGTGGGCATCGGGCGGGAGGAGAGAGGAGAGGGGGAGCCGCTGCAATCATTCTGCAAAATGGATTAAAAAAATGTTAAAATAATTTTACTAGGGCTTATTTTCGGGGTAGGGCTTATATTGCAGCCCTCCCCAAGAATCATGCTAGGTCTTATTATCGGGGTAGGTCTTATTTTCGGGGAAACACGGTATGTCTGCAATCTCTGACCATCTCCTGTACTATGTCTACAGGCTCTGCACAGCGGGGGTGCCGATACTTGTGGCTGGCACGAGAGGCAGAACATTGAAATGTGTGTGTGTGTGTCAAACGCACACAACCCAGTTTTATGAGGAGAGCAGAGAGAGATTGTGAGTTCCTACGAGCTGGGAACCACAATCTCTCATCTCCTATAGTCAATCCCACCCCCCACAGTGAGAACACACACATAGGGAACACAGTTAACCCCTTGATCGCCTCCTAGTGTTAACCCCTTCCCTGTCAGTGACATTTACACACATATCAGTATCATTTTTTATAGCACTGATCACTGTATAAATGCCAATTGTCCCATAAAAGTGTCAAAAGTGTCCCATATGTCCGCCATAATGTCGCAGGCCTGATAAAAATCGCAGATTGCTGCCATTACTAGTAAAAATAATGATAATAATAACAATTCCATGAATCTATCCCCTATTTTGTAGACGCTATAACTTTTGCACAAACCAATCAACATACGCTTTTTGCGAAAACATATCAGCCTAAACTGTTAAAAAAAAAAAATTGGCTTTTTAAAAAAAAAAAAAAAATTGGGGCTGTTTAATACAGCAAAAAGTACAAAGTATTGTGTTTTTTTCAAAATTTACACTTTTTTTTGTTAATAGCGCAAAAAAAAAAAAAAAAACGCAGAGATGATCAAATACCACCAAAAGAAAGCCCTATTTGTGGGAATAAAAAGGACATCAATTTTGTTTGGGTACAGCATTGCATGACTGCGCAATTGTCAGTTAAAGTGACGCAGTGCCAAATCATAAAACTGGCCTGGTCATTGAGCAGCTAATTCTTCCAGGGCTGAAGTGGTTAAGTTTAAGTAAGAGATTGCAGACATACTACAGGAGATGGTCAGAGACTGCAGACTGCATTTTTCATGAGCCTTTCTTGCACTAAAGGTGCCAATAATGGCCAACAATAAATTCATATTAATTTAAATTGATGATATTAATTAAAAAGTCGAATGCAATTGGAAAAAAATGTATAAATATATTTTTTAACAACTGTCATTTTCGGTTTTGGTTTTCGGCTAAGTGCATCCTGCATTTACGGTTTCGGTTTTGGTACCAAAATTTTCATTCGGTGCACTCTTAGTTTAAACTTTCATTACATTCTTTTAACTGTTAGAGCTGTGAAAATGTGCTACTGTGAACTGCAGTCCTAGTAGATTGTTTAAAAAAAAAAAAAAGATTGCATGTGTTTTAAAAAAACAAATTACATAAATGGCTGCTAAGATTGGTAGAATAATTTGAGCCAGGGTGTTTTTGGTTGTCTTTGAGGATCACAAAGGGACTTTGTTCAACTTAAGAGCAAATTGGATGGCACAGAGTTTTTTTTGTGGAGAGGGCTGGAGGGGCTGGCTCAGACTCGGGCAGATCGCTGAGGCTGAGCCAGGTGGCAATCCAGGCTTCTGGGTGGTTCCCGACCATATAGTCAGAATCTTCCTAGAGCCTGTACCAGCTTTGTGATGTCAGAACTAACTCCACTCCTGTGACCATAGGAGAAGTATAGCCAAAAAGCTTTGGCTATACTACTTCTTTTTTTTTTTTTTTTTTAAATCAAACAAAATATTTTATTGAGTAAAATTGCATACAGAAAATAAGTAGTAATTCGTGGGTACATAGTATAACCAGGTCTCACATTAACAGCATTGTCATATAATCAGTACAAGCTTGCATGTGCAATACAATGACTCATTTATCCCTTTCCAGATGCTATACTACTTTAAGGGCATGTAAGTGTTTTATTTTACTTGTTTTTGTTTTATACATAGGGATAAAGAGGGCATTGTAAGGGTATGGTATAAACAGCACTTTATTGTGCTGCAAGGTGGCCTGTGTTAGATACCTCATATGGTGGCAGATTTGCAGATGAGGTCATATAGTCATGGCTGTACAGCATGGAGCAAAGCTATACGCTGCTTAATTCACACATTGGCATAAAGTAAACTCCCAGCTGTTTTGAAGCTGGTTATCCTGGCATGTGAGTCTTACTCAGATAACTGTATGTATCTGTCTATGTACATTTGATCACACATCTAGTAACCGGCGAATTCACAATTTACAGTGACTTTAATCATGCATTGCGGTTTACTTGCCAAGAGCAAAAAACAGAGAGTATATAACTTCAAACAATGTTTAGGCATTCACTGTATTCAATACTAATTTGTTTTGTTGATAAAATTCACTTTATATATAAAATATATAAAAAACAAATATTTTATCACGGTACTTTCTAGGCTGTACTGTGATGCAGTGCATGAGTACGCATGAAAATAACAGTTCAATCACACAAATAAATTACATTCACTCAGATGATGCCTAATGTGCAGCACAGAGCAAGGTGTTTCCTGGTCCATCACATCATGTATGACACCACTTTACCCTGCAAACACTAAGGTACCACCAAAATACCTAAAAGCACAATGTCAGACGTGCAGTGCCTCAGTTGGACTCTGTCCTACATACTACTGCTACAAAACAAAACTGTATTCACTACTGATTTTCTACTACTTTAGGAGCTATTCATGTTTCTGATATCTGTAATGGCTCAACAGTGCTCTCCTCTTCAGTGTTCAGAGGGTGTGTGGGGCACTTGTGGTGGGTCTTAGAAATTGTATAATGTGTGTAACTTGGAATACGGATCACAAGTAGGAAATTGGTAGTATGGTTTGAATTTGTAGAAAAAACATTGTGAGAAAAAAATGGCATCAGATTACTAGTGTAATGTAAAATATAAGTAAATGGTAAATATTTTTTTATTTTACAGAATTGCAGTTTCTACAATGGGGACAATGACAGTGATCACCTTTCTATGTGCCTGCTTGAAAAACGTTTGATCTCTCTGGTTGCCAACATCACTGATCTGCCTGTGAAACAAAATGACACTTCTGGGTTTTTTGCAACCTTGCATAGAACAACCACATCTCAGTTCATAAGTGGGGCACTGCTGGAAGCAACGGCATTGTTAGGTGCAAGAAGTGGTCTTCCAAGTTTAACCTGTGGCTCCATCGGGAGAACAATGATAAAAGGTAACTGTGGAATTTATGTAAAACAAAATTGTGACTAAAACTAAAAGTATAAAACCAGTTAGACAATACTTGGCTAAAACTCAACTCCAGGAATGATCTGTGTTGCATGCTTACATTGGTCAGCATGGCACAATATAGTTATGCATATCTCCTACCTGATGGCCACTGGGGAAGTTGGAAATTTCTATAGTAGTCATGGCTACTATGGATATAGCTGCAATCTTCTGGGTTCTGCTCAGGTTCTGTGCAAGTGGTTCCCCCTTTGCAGAAAGGTGGTCGCTCACTTGGCACTGCTGCCATTTATAGTGTTGCCATTCATAGTGTTATCTGTATTTTATTTTATTAATACAAGGCATTCTCTGATTAGAAGAGGAGGTGACGTGACAGCACTGCTTTCCCTCTGCAGAAAACATCTTTGGTGGAAGCACTCAGTGACAGGGAGAAAGGAATGTATGATTGGTTTGTGCTTCAGCCCTCCCTGCGTTCAGCTTGCTGCTGTGTTTTATTTTTTATAAAAGCATTCCTTGGAGTCATACTGTGATAAATCTTTGTGCAAGTGGGAAGGTCCTCTCACTTGACTCAGTGCACCTGTTCTTAGGGACTGCTTTGTGTCCAGTACAGTACACTGCTGTCATCTGAGCTGCACATGTTGACCCCACCTCCTACCTCTTTCTGACAGAGGATAATCGTTAATTAGAGATAGGGAGCGGGTTCACACTATCCTTTTCTGATCTTTATGTTCCCTAGGCATACTGAGAAGATAGGGATGCTGAATAATAGAACACGTCCTTTATTAATTGTTTTTGGTACTGATGAGGAGAAACTTGATTGCACATTGGTATTTACACAGTCTGGTTCTAAGTGGTGCTATTATAGATCCAATGGTTTGTAGATGTACTTAAAAGGGGAGTTTGAAGTCAGCAATAGGGTATTTTCTCCGGCTGCTATACTTGGAACGCCTGGAGTTGTGAAACTTAGAAACCATACTAAAACATGGAGATATCTTGTGGAGTTTTTATATATTGAGGGGTTATAATTCTAGACTACATTATATTTGTGCCAAGTTACATTTATTCTATTAGGGGGACCTCTGTGTGTGTTGGTATCGTTTTAACATCATTTGTCTTGAAAGGAGGGGCAGGACAGCAGCTGACAGAAGCCTGAGCAAATTACATTAGGGTTGTGTATGTGTCCAGTGGAGGCCACAGAAGCACCCCTTAAGTGGCAATACCCAAGGAAACCTACCCCACGGTATGTCTCTGTCCTTCCCGCTTGTTAAAAAAAAATGGAGCCGAGGTCACCGAACCCAACAGCAACCATAAGATACTGTGTCCAGTAAACATTACCCACTTTCCAGCTATGACACTGATGTATTTTCTCTTTTTAAAAAATCCATATACTGTATTTGCCGGCGTATAAGGTGGCTGGGCCTATAAGACGACCCCCTAATATTCAATTCAAAACTGTGGTTTCGTGCTTTACTCACCGTATAAGATGACGTGCGGTAATAGCGTTTTTACGAAGAGGTCACAGCCCGCCGGGTGCTCTCTAATGCTGTATGTAATTCAGTAAATGCGCCGCTCAGCCAGTCCCGGCAGGCTATGCACTCTGTTGATGACTACAGAGCATGCTAAGCCTGCTCGGATTGGAGTAACAACCTCTGCCAATCCGAGCGGGCTACATAATGTAGCCTGCTCAAATTGGCAGAGGTTGTTACTCCATCTGAGCAGGCTTAGCAGGCTCTAGTCATCAACAGAGTGCATAGCCCGCCGGGATTGGCTGAGCGGCGCATATACTGATTACATACAGCATTACAGAGCACCTGGCGGGCTGATATCAATCGGGCAGCTGCTTCACCCGGTGTATAAGATGACCCCTGGTTTTTGGCTGTGTAATTCCGGTGTAAAAGGTCGTTTTATACACCGGAAAATACGGTAATTTTCTGGCGTCCCATTAGGACAAAAATGTGTCTATTCTTTCCTGCACAGTTGTATATTTTGTTCTGAATTTGGTTAACATTGTATTATGCAAAACATTTCAGTTGAATCTGTAGTAAACTAGCAAACAGCCTTGTAGTTAAAATGGTTTCTGAGGATTTGTAATGAAATTATGTAGGCTCAATCCATTTTAATGTTTTTTATATATATTCTTTTTTTTGCTGTGGAAGAATTTGGAAATTAGACCTTCTGTGAGTTTTTTTTTTTTTTTTTTGTGTCTATGTCCCTCTTCCTGTGCCAGGGCTTTCTTTTTCAAGGACAAGTGAAAGGTGGGCATGATATTGTCTAGTCTAGAACAGTTAGCAACTAAAATCTGTAGAAGAGAGTGCCAAGATATTGTTAAAAGTCCACATCTTGACACAACTGGACTGAAAAAAAAGGAGTTTCGAATTTTGAAAATGGCATAAGGTCTGCCGTGGTTGCTTGTTTTAACAACTAAACAAACTTGCAGAAGTCACAGCAGCTTCCAAGGATTGATAGTGTTTTTCATATTCTCCTTCACCACACTTGTTAGATGTTTCTTTACCTGTTTTAATATGATTGTACATCTGTCATGACTGATATTGCTATCTTTGTTTTACTCCATTAAATTGCTGCAGGAAACATAGCCTAATGCCGCGTACACACGATCGGTTAAACCGATGAGAATGGTCTGATGGACCATTTTCATTGGTCAAAACCGATCGTGTGTGGGTGCCATCGGTTATTTAACCATGGGTTAAAAAAAAGCCAACTTGTTTTAAATTTAACCGATGGATTCCTAACCGATAGGTCAAAACCGATCGTTAGTAGGCACAACCATCGGTTAAAAATTCACGCATGCTCAAAATCAAGTCGACGCATGCTTGGAAACATTGAACTTCGTTTTTTTCAGCATGTTGTGTGTTTTACGTCACCGCGTTCTGACAGGATCGTTTTTTTAACTGATGGTGTGTAGGCATGATGGACCATCAGTCAGCTTCATCGGTTTCCTCCTCCGGATTTGGATCCGATGGCGTGTACACACCATCGGATCAAAATCCGTCGGGAATTCCTCCGCGATGACGTGTCGCGCCGTCACCGTGACGTGCGCGACGCTGGAAGGTAAGTACTTCCACGCAACGTACTTCCACGTTGAATCATTACGACGCATGCGAGGGAGGGGAGCGGACGGATTGATCCGGTGAGTCTGTACAGACCACCGGATCAATCCGCTGGTCCCGATTCAAGCGGATAGATTTCTTAGCATGCTAAGAAATTTCTATCCGCTTGAAATGGACCGGCCGGACGAATCTCCGCGGATAAATATCCGCTAGGCCGTACAGACGACCGGATTTGTCCGCTGGAATTGATCCGCGGATCAATCCCAGCGGATAGATCCGGTCGTGTGTACGGGGCCTTACGTTGGGCAACCAATTGGATTGATGTGCCTATGTTTGGTGTGTTTTGCATGCGCTAATGAAATGCTATGGGGTGAATTCGGCCTATAGAAAATCACAGATTGTATGTTTAATTGATACATACTGTATATAAAAAAAAAGCTGCACTTAACCTACCAACTTACCAAATCTAATACAACACACATCTAAAAGGGCATAAATCCCTATTGTACAGTGGGTGACCGCGATATTGTGTCAATCTCGCTCCCTTTTTCGGCGAGATTGACCACCTACGAGCCCCATCGCGGGAGCCAGCGCCCTGTCCCCATGTTGATAAGGACAGGGCCTCTTCCTGACAACCCTGGCCGTTGGTTGTCGGGGTCTGCGGGCGGGGGGCTTATCGGAATCTGGGAGCCCCCTCAAATAAGGGGGCCCCCAGATAACGGCCCCCCACCCTAAGTGAATGGATATGGGGTGCGTCGTACCCCTACCCATTCACCTGGAGGCAAAGTGTTAAAGTTAATAAACACACGACACAAGGGTTTTTAAAACAATTTATTTGTCTGCTCCGGAGGCCCCCCCTGTCTTCTTTAGCTCTTTTTGCAGGGGGGGCTTTTTCTTCCGCTATCGGGGGGTCTTCTCCGCTCTCCGGGGGTCTCCTCCGCTCTCCGGGGGTCTTCTCCACTCTCCGGGGGTCTTCTCCACTCTCGGGGGGTCTTCTATGTTTGAGAAGGGAGAAGAAGTCACAGAAGAGCGGGATGGCCGCCACTAGTATAGCGGCGGCCAGCCCTGAAGGAGAAGGCACCGGACAGCGGGAGGAAGAACCGGGGTGCGCCGAGTCAACAGCGGAGAGCGGCGAACATAGAAGAAGACCCCCCGGAGAGTGGAGAAGACCCCCCGGAGAGTGGAGAAGACCCCCCGGAGAGTGGTGAAGACCCCCCGGAGAGTGGTGAAGACCCCCCGGAGAGTGGAAGAGACCCCCGGAGAGCGGAGGAGACCCCCGGAGAGCGGAGAAGACCCCCCGGATAGCGGAAGAAGAAGTCCCCCCTGCAAAAAGAGCTAAAGAAGACGGGGGGCCTCCGGAGCAGACAAATAAATTGTTTTAAAAACCCTTGTGTTGTGTGTTTATTAACTTTTAACACTTTGCCTCCAGGTGAATGGGTAGGGGTACGATGTACCCCATATCCATTCACTTAGGGTGGGGGGCCATTATCTGGGGGCCCCCTTATTTGAGGGGGCTCCCAGATTCTGATAAGCCCCCCGCGCGCAGACCCCGACAACCAACGGCCAGGGTTGTCGGGAAGAGGCCCTGTCCTTATCAACATGGGGACAGGGTGCTCTGGGGTGGGGGGGCCCCGCAGTGGGCCCCCCTGCCCCAGAGCAGCCAACCCCCCCATGTTGAGGGCATGCGGCCTGGTACGGCTCAGGAGGGGGGGGGCGTTCGCTCGTCCCCACTCCTTTCCTGGCCGGCCGGGTAGCATGCTTTTAATACGGGTCTGGTATGGATTGTAGGGGGACCCCTACGCCGTTTTTCCGGCGTAGGGGGGGTCTCCTTACATCCCATACTAGACCTAAGGGCCTGGTATGCTCCTGAGGGGGAACCCATGCCGGATTTTTATTTAAAATCCGGCGGGGAGTTCTCCCTCTCAGAATGCATACTAAACGCCGCACACGTGTAGAATTGGCGGGAATCCAAGTCGGATCCCCGTCGCTTCTATGACGCGCTCGCTGGAATGTGCTTTTACTATTCCAGCGAGTGCGAGATGTCGGCACCCTGTCGCCGAGAATCAGCGCGATGCTGTCGTGCTAAAAACACATTCTCGGCGGCAGGCACTGTAGTCCACAAATCAATGTTATAAACAATTAAAATTACAGTGCCGTAGTGTTGAATAAAAGTTCCAAAATATACAGTACTTAATATTTTTAAGAGTTCAAATTAAAGTGCTAATGTGCAGAATAAAAGT
This sequence comes from Rana temporaria, assembly GCF_905171775.1. NCBI lineage: Eukaryota > Metazoa > Chordata > Amphibia > Anura > Ranidae > Rana > Rana temporaria. The sequence continues at coordinate 86,262,767 of NC_053496.1, read as the reverse complement.
GCAAAAAATTTTGTGCAACTCTTCTTAAAGAACTGTAGTGCATGCTTCGTGCAACTTCACTTCAATCACTTCAATCTCCACTCCAAGTGTGCAACTGTCTCCCCTATGGGGTGCAAACTCAGCAGAAATTGTGTGTTACACCATCAACATTGGATGTTATATCCTCATGATGGTTCTCAAATCCACATCATGTAGAGAGGAAACCAAGAGAGAGATCTCATAAGTAGGGTTGAGCGAACCCGAACTTTTGGATTTTTGGTGCCCGGACCCAAACAATTTACTGTTCGAGTTCGAGTTCGGTGTTCGGCAATGTAATGGTGCGCTGCAGGGCAGCCAATCAACATTCGTTTAACTCGTGTGACCTAGAAGCCATCACAGCCATGCCTACTAATGGCATGGCTGTGATTGGCCAGTGCAGCATGTGACCCAGCCTCTATATAAGCTAGAGGCACATAGCACAGCACGTCCCTCTGCTCTGAGGGAGAGAATTAGATAGGAGTCAGACTCAGTCCTGCTTCAGAAGTCACATTACTCAGCGATCTACATAGCACAGCAAGTCGCTCTGCTTTAGATCCTTTAGGGAAAGGTTCCTGGTGTTGGTTTTAGGGAGAGAAATAGATAGGAGTCAGTCCTGCTTCAGAAATTAAATTACACCAGCACTGCATATGTTACTGTGAGATACACCCTTTAGATAATTTTCTTCTATTGTGCTATTCAAAAAACATCCATTTAGGGCAAAAAAAAAAATTTGTTGCAGTGTTTCCACCATATCTGTATGTGTGAAATACACCCTTTAGATACTGTTCTTCTATTGTGCTATTCAAAAAACATCCATTTAGGGTAAAAAAAAAAATATTTGCAGTGTTTCCACCATATCTGTACGTGTGAGATACACCCTTTAGATACTGTTCTTCTATTGTGCTATTCAAAAAACATCCATTAAGGCCAAAAACATTTTTTTTGCAGTGTTTTCACCATATCTATACGTGTGAGATACACCCTTTAGATACCTTTCTTCTATTGTGCTATTCAAAAAACACCCATTTAGGGCAAGATCCTACATTAGAGAAATATGAGGAGAACGTCAAATAGGAGACGTGGCCCCGGTCTTGGTGCTGCTGGTGGAGCTCCTGTTGCAGGGAGAGGACGTGGTCGATCTGTGCCAGCTACACGCACAAGTGAACAAGTGAAACACCTTCCTCAGGTGCGAGTAGGCGACAGAGCCTGCAGCGGTATTTGGTCAGGCCTAATCCAGTTCTACGAATGTTGAGGCCAGGAGCAGTACAGGCGATTAGTAAATTGGGTTGCTGACAGTGCCTCCAGTTCCTTCACATTGTTTCCCAACCAGTCTTGTGCTGAAAGATCAGAGTTGGCACCTGCAGCCGATGTCCATCTGTCTTTCACCTCACCCCCTTGCAAATCAGCCAAGCAGTCTGAGCCCCAAATCATGCAGCAGTCTCTTCTGCTTTTTGATGACTCTGTTAGCAGGGTTTCCCAGGGCCATCCACCTAGCCTTGCCCCAGAAGTGGAAGAGATTGAGTGCACCGATGCCCAACCACTTATGTTTCAAGATGAGTACATGGGAGGACCATCGCAGCACGTCTCGGATGATGAAGAAATTCGCAATTGTGCAGACCAACAAGGAGGGCAAGGGTGAAGACTGGGTGGAAAATGATGTGGAGGACGCTGAGGTCCTTGACCCCACATGGAATCAACGTCATGCAAGTGACCTGTGTAGTTCGGAGGAAGAGGCGGTGGTCGCACAGAGCCACCAGCACAGCAGAAGAGGGAGCAGGGTGCAAAAGCAAAGCGTCCGTCCCCTAGACAGTACGCCTGCTACTGCCCAACACAGCAAGGGACCGAGCACACCAAAGGCAGGTCCAAGGAGTTCCCTAGCATGGCAGTTCTTCACACAATGTGCTGATGACAAGACACGAGTGGTTTGCACGCTGTGCAATCAGAGCCTGAAGCGAGGCATAAACATTCTCAACCTGAGCACAACTTGCATGACCAGGCATCTAAGTGCAAAGCACGAGCTGCAGTGGAGTAGAAGCCTCAAAAACCAAGAAAGGTCTCTGGCTCCTCCTGCTTCCTCTTCTGCTTCAGTCTCGGCCTCTTCATCCACCTCTGTAGTGACAGTGGCACCTGCCACCCCGCAAACAGAGGATCTGCCAGCAACAATACCACCTGTCCCACAATGTCCCATGGAAGCGTTCAGATCTCTATCTCCCAAACACTGGAGCGGAAGAGGAAGTACCCCCCTACCCACCCACGATCCCTGGCCCTGAATGCCAGCATTTCAAAATTCAAAATTCATGGCCTTTGAAATGCTGTCATTCCGTCTGGTGGAGACGCAGAGTTTTAAAAGCCTGATGGCATTGGCTGTCCCACAGTACGTCGTGCCCAGCCGCCACTACTTTTCCAGGCGAGCCATCCCTTCCCTGCACAACCAAGTGGGGGACAAAATCAGGTGTGCACTGCGCAACGCCATCTGTGGCAAGGTCCACCTAACTACGGATACGTGGACCAGTAAGCACAGTCAGGGACGTTATATCTCCCTAACAGCACACTGGGTAAATGCAGTGGTGGCTGGGCCAGAGGCGGATAGCAGTTTGGCGCATGTCCTTCCACCACCGAGGATTGCAGGGCGCTTCAGTTTGCCTCCTGTTTCTAACTCCTCCTACTCCGCTTCCTCATCCTCTACCGCCTCCTCATCCGGTCAGCGTAACACATTCACCACCAACTTCAGCACAGCCATGGGTAAACGGCAGCAGGCAGTTTTAAAACTTTCCTGTTTGGGGGAAAAACCCCACACCGCGCAGGAGTTGTGGAGGGACATGGAACAACAGACCGATGAGTGGTTGGCGGTAGTGAGCCTCAAGCTGGGCCTGGTGGTGTGCGATAATGGGCAAAATCTCATAGCAGCTCTGGGCCTAGCCGGTTTGACGCACATCCCTTGCCTGGCGCATGTGCTGAATTTGGTAGTGCAGAGGTTCCTTAAAAATTACCCCGATATGCCACAGCTGCTGCAGAAAGTTCGGGCCGTCTGTGCGCCCTTTCGGCATTCTCACCCTGCTGCTGCTCGCCTGTCATCGCTGCAGCGTAACTTCAGCCCTCCCGCTCACCGCCTCATATGTGACGTGCCCACAAGGTGGAACTCCACCTTGCACGTTTAAATAAAAACAACTGCAAATATTAAATATTAGTTACAAATGTGTGGTGCCTGTCCCGTCACCTGGAATAATTTGCCAATGTTCTGCATAGAGATGCCACCATTCCAAGTAAGCCAGAAGTCCTGCTCCTATGTGTTTCATCACACCCTCAGGACCGCATCATAAGTCATATTGTATTAATCCTGATTTTACCTACATAATTTTCCGGGTATGTTTTGAATCTTATACTGTAACCTATAAAAAAATCTTTTTCATTAATATAATATAATAGTAATACTGATACTTTTTATGCTGTATCCATAGTGTAATGTTTATTTAGGTCTTATTAAGGATCGTATATTTGCTTTGCATTATCTAAATCAATTTACAAAGATGTTTTGTTTTGTGTTCTAAATGTTGTATTAGCATAGTTTCCAAGATAAGCTTTGGTAATCCTTTTCTGTAGGTCACATTTTACGGATTTGTCTGAAGGTTTTGAAAGGTTGAAGTGTTTAGTAAACTAGTGATTGTACAAGTATTGCCACCTAAATCTGTATTGATGCTATGATTCTGAATTGGTACACTTATACTTAAAACAATCTGGTCAGCCTGTTCTGTCAGTGTGTAGGAGTTCCACATACCTGAGTAACTTCCAGATAATAAGACATTTCTTTTTTATACATCATGGGACACAGCTAATGTTCATTTCCTACTGGGTTATACGGCATCTCTAGGTGAATATACACTGGTAGTCTTATGCCGCGTACACACGATCAGTCCATCCGATGAGAATGGACCATTTTCATCGGTTAACCGATGAAGCTGACTGATGGTCCGTCGCGCCTACATACCATTGGTTAAAAAAAACGATCGTGTCAGAACGCGGTGACGTAAAACACGACGTGCTAAAAACAAACGAAGTTCAACGCTTCCAAGCATGCGTCGACTTGATTCTGAGCATGCGTGGATTTTTAACCGATGGTCGTGCCTACTAACGATCGGTTTTGTCCTATCGGTTAGGAATCCATCGGTTAATTTTAAAACAAGTTTCCTTTTTTTTAACCGATGGTTAACTAACCGATGGCGCCCACACACGATCGGTTTTGACCGATGAAAACGGTCCATCAGACCATTCTCATCAGTTTAACCGATCGTGTGTATGCGGCATAAGTCTTAGACAGGAAGTGTTCCCTTTATAACCCCTCCAAATATGGAAGTACATCAGCTTTTTACTAGTGTCTTCAAGGTGGATGGGCATGTTTGTTTAAACTTTCTGAGCTCCAGGTCTCTAATGGTTTTTAAATGAATCATAGGATTGACCAATCGGATTTATTTGACAAAGGTTCTATATGCTTAGATAAATGATACCCAAGCCTCGCAAAGAAGATTAAAGGTCCTGCAAGGTTTTGCCTGCAATGCGAACTCCGAGAGCTTGGACATCACAGCACTAAGGCATTCCTACATTCCTACAAGTCCAAGGGAGTGGACCCTAAACATGAAAAGGGTACCCAGTCATTAAAGGTCCTCAAGTGACAGGAACCCACCATAATGGGTGAAGATTGGGCTCTTAGGGCCAGATTCACATACCCGCAGCGCAGCGTAACGTAAACCGTTTACGTTACACCGCCGCAAGTTTTCAGTCTAAGTGCCCGATCCACAAAGCACTTACCTGGAAATTTGCGGCGGTGTATCGTAAACACGTCCGGCGCAAGGCGGTCCAATTCAAATGGGGCGGGTACCGGACGTACTGCACATGCTCCCGTCGCAAATTTCCCGACGTGCTTTGCGCGAAATTACGATGCGCCGACGTTTTGAGAATCGCGACGTCAACAAAGCACTTACGCCGGGAAAAAGAAAAAAAATTAGAAAAAATTCAAAAGCGACGCGGGAAAGACGGGCATACTTTAACATGGTGGAGCAATTTTCCACCATGTTAAAGGTGCACTATCTTTGCGACGGAAATCTAACACTTGCGACGACGTAAGGACGGGAAAAATCTTCGTGGATCGCCGTAACTCTTAATTTGCATACCCGACGCTGGTTTACGACGCGAACTCCCCCCAGCGGCGGCTGCGGTATTGCATCCTAAGATCCGACAGTGTACGTCCATTACACCTGTCGGATCTTCTGGCTATCTATGCGTAACTGATTCTATGAATCAGTCGCATAGATACTCTGAGAGATACGACGGAGTATCTGAGATACTCCGTCGTATCTCCTTTGTGAATTTGGCCCTTAGTTTCTAAGCTGCCCTGCACCTGGATGGATAAGTTAAACTCCCTTATTTACATATTGTGGGGTGTCCCAGTGATTGCAACAATCAGTCAAGCTAGCTAGAGGCTGGACACCTGTGTGTGGTGACCATGCGGTGGAGTTTTGGGCTAGCTGTGGGTGTTTGCAAAGTGTACCTTTTTTGCTTGTGTCTGCTTGTTTTTTACCTTTATAATAATATGATGGTGCTGCTGTGCTCAGCAGTTTGTTTGGCGCCCATGGTGCACACGGCTTCACCATAGGCTTTGTGCACACTAGGAGTGATTGTACAGGTTCCTGTATCCAAAAGGAGCGGAGGGTTTTAGTCAAACTTGTTTACGGTTCAAACACCAAAGTGGGACACATGGCCCATTTTGAATCTAAGATCCCTGAACCAGTATCTACTAATCCAGTCCTTTCAGATGCAGTCTGTCTGCTCAGTTGTAGCCTAGCTCCAGATGGGAGACTTTCTAGCCTTAATCGATATAAAGGACGTGTATTTACACGTACCTATCTTTCAGCCTCATCAGAGGTTCCTGCGATTTGCAGTAGAAGAATGTAATTTTCAGCTTGTGGCTCTACCCTTCAGGCTTGCCACGGCTCCCTGGGTGATCACAAAGGTCCTAGCACCAGTACTGGGTCTTTTAAGGGTCCAAGGGATCTTGGTGCTTGGGTATCCTCCTGCTTAGAGATCACTAGAACAGAGCATAACCTGCACAGTGCGGTATTTAGAAAGCTTAGGCTGGGCCTTGAGACCAGCTCAAAGTCTGAAGTATGAAGTCCTTCAAAAGTGGTGTCAGCCTTTCATTTAAATCAGGACATTATTTTGCCTTTTTTCTCTCAGGCTTGTTCGGTGGAAGAGAGACGACTGCATTCCTTGGACGTTGGCTGGGCAGTCAAGGTTTATTTGTCTAGATCTGCCGAGATCCGAGGATCAGACTCCTTTTTTTGTTTTATCAAAAGGACCCAAGAAGGGGCAGGCAGCTTCCATTGTCAATTGGGTCCATCAATTGTTTATTCAGGCCTATGGTCTGAAACATAAAGCTCCTCCCTTTAGGGTGAGAGCTCATTCTACCAGGGGTGTAGGAACCTCCTGGTCTTTCCATCATCAGGTATCTGTGGCTCAGATTTGTAAGGCTGCTACCTGGTCCTCAGTGCATACGTTCACAAAATGTTATCAAGTGGATGTTCGAGCAGCCAAAGAATCGGCTTTCGGCCGCAGTGTACTGCGGGCTGCTGTATAAGGTCTGATGGCTATTGTTTGGCAGGGTGTCTCCCTGCCCTCAAGGCTATTGCTCTGGGACGTCCCAGTAGGTAATAAATATTTGCCTAACTCTGTGTCCCATGATGTATGAAAAAATATAATAGGATTTTTTTCGTCATACTTACCTGTAAAATTAGTTTCTTAGAGTACATCATAGGACACAGAGATCCCTTCCCTCTTTTTTGAGGATTCAGTGCTTGCTACAAAACTGATGTACTTCCTGTATGGGAGGCGTATATAGGGGATCACTTCCTGTCTAAGACTTTGTCTACCAGTGTCCATTCATCTAGAGATGGCTTATAACCCAGTAGGTAATGAATATTAGCCTAAATCTGTGTCCCATGATGTACTCAAAAAAAGGATTTGACAGGTAAGTATGTTGAAAAAATCCTATTTCTCTTCCGTTCATGGACGGACACAGCAGCCTTTGACCTTAGGGTTATATCCGCTTCCTTCAGGAGAGTTTAGGCAGAAAAACAACAGTGTTAACAACACTTTCCTTAGTGCAGCTCCTCCCAGGGGGGGGGCTCCCGGGTATAACCCACACCCTGCTCTAGCAGCCTCAGTTTTTCTCTGCCTAACGACAGGAGAGGTCAGGCACTCTGGAGTCCTGTACTCTGGGAATTTTTTCTTGCGATTTTTTTTTTTGCTTTTTATTATTTTGTTCCTGCATTTTGAATCCTGTGATTCTTCTATCAACAGCCGACTGGGTGACAGGCTGGGTCTTGACTCTTGTAGTCCCCCCCATGTTCGGCCATCGAGCGGGTGCCGGCCCTAATCTCAGCTCTGGGTCGTCCACGACAGGCCCCTTTGCTCCAGGGGCGGCCGGGGAACATTTTGTTCTAGGGCACACATATGACCGGCCTTTATGGCTTTGTCACAGTGTGTCTGGCCGACAGCCATGCCGTTAGTGGACGTTGGTTCTGTTTGGGATACCTCCAGCCGGTGGTCGCAGGACGGGTAAGTATGGCCCCTTGCTCAGGTAAGGTGGTATGGCTGAAATTTTCCCCTGGGAGGTCGACTCAGGGTTTTCCCTGCTTTCCTCTCTCCCCTGATTCCTCTCCCTCCTTCCCCATTTGGGTAGCAGCTGTGAGGAGGGGCTTTCAGGGGTCTCTTTATTACACCGGGGCCTGTGTGTAGCGGGGGCTGTGTGTGTTCACAGGGTCTTTTTTGTGTGTGTGTGCTGCGCTGTAATGCTGTGTCACTGTATTTTTTTTTTTTTAATTATAACATTTTTTATTGTTGTTTGCATACATAAAATACAAAAAGTGGTACACCAATTTGCATAGAGTTAACATACTACATACGCCAGCATACATTTCCCCCTCCCCCCACATCTCCGTATTATTATGATTGAGTGAGAAAAGCCTCTTGAATTCCAAAATTATCTTCCCTTATGTCCGCCCTCCCCCCCACCACCCCTCTCCCACCCCTCCACCCTCCCATCACACCGTGGGCTAGTTTTTTAAGGTTAGTTTGTTTCATTAAATAAATCCTCCCCATATAGGGATGTCAAATAGCTGGTTAAAGTATATATTAATTTTGGGAGGCTTCCTCTTATTATATAGAACATCCCGTTATGTCTAGCCAAGGTTTCCACATTCTCACATATTTTCCATAGTTGCCCTGTCTAGTGAGTGTCACTCTCTCGCTCCAGATCATTGTATTAATGGTTTCAACCCAAGATTTAACAGTAGGTGGAGTCTGGGCCTGCCACCTCCACGCAATTAACTTCCTTGCCTGGAAGAGGCATCTCAGCACCACCTCAAGTGTACCAGCAGGCACTCTGTTCTCCTCGATACTACCTAGTAGGCATGTCTTAGACTCAGCTTCCAGATTCGTTTTGAAAGTTTTATTTATTGTGTCTATTACCTCCTCCCAGTATCTGAATAGCTTGGGGCATTTCCACATCATGTGGATGAGACTGCCTGTCGCTCTGCACCTTGGACATTCGTCAGTACTTCTCCACCCAAGGTTGAACATTCTCCTGGGGGTATAGTATACTCTATGCAAGAGGAACAAGTGTGATACTTTCTGAGCCGGAGAGATCGAGACCAGTACCCCCCTCCTCAAGATCGCGCTCCACTGTTCCGTGGTCATTTGCCCCAAGTCTTTCTCCCACCCCGTCCTGCTCTGTCACTGTATTTTTAAATGCGCAACGACCGCCATTTTGCCGTAGTCGCGCTTTCTATTGCTTCGGCGGCCATTTTCCTGTGGTCCTATGGTGTTTTTTTGCTATACGGCAGCCATCTTGGATTTCGTTTGGCCTCGTGTGGCCGTTTTAGCGCTATGGAAGACCGCGAATCTCTCTGAGGGACAGACAACAGCGCGGCCGGCTCTCAGCACGCTTCAGACTCCTCTCAGCTCGCGCTGCACCGGGTGGGGTGGTGAGTTCCTTGGGGGCCCCATACTCTATGTGACGGCCGGGAGGTGACCGTGGGTGGTTTCTGCCTTGCAGTGGGGTGACACAGCGGTGGGACACTATGGAGCCTGAGCCAGGTACTTCTTCCCCACACATGCCTGAGTTAACCCTTGATGCCCCTCCCCCTGCCACATCTGTTGAGGCAGCCGACATTGAGGCAATGTCGACTGCCCTGGAGGTTTTTTCTCACCAGGTTTGAAGCAACTGGTGCCCGGATGGGGGGTAAAAAGGGCCCCCTCCCTGAGCTTGGTTCTGGAGATGCCTCTGACACAGAACCATGCCCGACTATTGCCCCTGCCTCTGGTTCTGTGGTGTCAGAGGATGCGGGCTTGACCCACGCGGACAAGGGTCAACTGCTGACGAGGAATTTGTTGAAGCTTTTATTTCTGCGGTGCGTGAAACTCAGAGGTTTTGGCGGAGGCACCAGATGTGCTGGTCCCTTTTGGGTTCCGCAAACCACCGCGCACTACAAAGGTGTCCCTTGTGTTCCCTATTTGGACAATTTATTGTACAAGGCGCCGCAGAAAGTTTTTTTGCTTTGAGGAGGACTTTGTGAAAGACTGGGTCTCTCCTCCTTCTGTGGACTTTCCCGTGTCCAGATTGAGCAAAGCCACCACGTTATGTGGAAGGGGCTCCTGCCTTAAAGGACCCTGCTAATTGGAGAGTGGAGGCTGTGGCCCGCTCCCTATTCACTGTAGTGGGTTTGACGGTGAGGCCTCTAGTGTCACAGACCCTGACTGAAAGGGCAAAGCTCCTGCGGCAGGAGCTAGAGGCACAAGATGCAGGAGACCTGTAAGGACTTGGCTGAACGGTTGGTTCAGGGTCTGATGTTCGTCTGTGAGTTGGTTCTGGATACGCTCCCCTTGCTTTCCAGGGCCTCCGCCTGTGCAGTGGTATTGCGCCGCCTTGTGTGGCTGAAATGCTGGTCTGCGGACCAATCCTCAAAAAAGGCCTTGGTGGATTTACCCTTTGAGGGTGAGCGGCTTTTTGGGTCATCCCTGGATGTCATCATTAAGGATGCCACGGGTGGTAGGAGCACGCTGCTTCCACAGTCTGGGAAGGGCGAGGAGCCTCGCAGTAAGCAAGGGCCCTCCTTTTCTACCCCCAAGCGTTTTTTTCGTGCACAGAGCACGGCGGGTAAAAATCCGCAAGGCGCTGAGGCCCCGCTGCGGGGCAGAGGCGCGCCTGGTACCGCAAGCCTAACAAGCCTGCGTACAAACCTGCTTCCGCATGTAGGTCTGCCCCCTCCCGTGTCTCGGGTGGGGGGCCGACTTTGCGAATTCACGGCTCGGTGGAGGTTTCTTCTTTCTGACCGTTGGGTTTGCGACGTAGTTTCCTTGGGGTACAAGATAGTTTCTCTCTTGTCCACCAAACGGATTCTTTCCTTCCAACCTCCAGCTTCCTCCGGAACGCCGGCTGGCTCTGGCGGGGCTGTCCAAGATCTTCTGGTCAGGGGAGTGATTGTACCAGTTCCCTCACAGGAACGGGTTCAGGGGTTTTACTCCAATCTGTTTGTGGTCCCCAACAAGGAAGGGGTCCGTCCAATCCTGGACCTCAAGGCCCTCAATTGTTTTGTCAAGGTACAAAAATTCAGGATGGAGTCGATTCGCTCGGTGATAGCGGCACTCCATCAGGGGGACTTCATGGCGTCCTTGGATATCAAGGTGGATACCAAGGTGCTCGCCCCGATACTGGCCCTGCTAAGGCAGCGAGGAATCGCTATCGTGGGATATCTGGACGACATTCTCCTGAGAGCTTCCTCAGGCTCAGGGTTAGAGGAGGACGTGTCTATCGCGTGTCAGACTCTCCAAGAGTTCGGCTGGCTTCTGAATATCCAGAAGTCAGTGTTAGTTCCCTCCCAGAGACTGGAATGCCTGGAACTAGTCCTGGGTTGTGCGGAGGCGTGGGTTTTCCTCACAAGGGAAAAACTGAAGTCCCTGCGATCTGCTGGCAGCAGTTGTCGGCCCAGAAGTGGTCGTCTCTTCGATTCTGCAGGAGAATTCTGGGTCTGATGGTGGCCTCTTTTGGGGCGGTCCCATATGCCCAATTCCACACCAGGGAGCTGCAGAGGGAAATTCTGTCTTGTTGGGACAAGCTCCTGTCATCTCTGGATTACCAGATTCAGTTGACCCATCTGGTCAAGTCTTCCCTGGTGTGGTGGCTGACATCTCCGGATTTAGATACAATCTGTAAATTAGAGTGGACCAAAATCCCTCCTGAGATGTGTGCAAAACCTGGTCACTAACTGCAAGACACATCTTACCTCTGTTCTTGACAACAAGGGTTTCTCCACCAAGTACTAAGTCAAGTTTTGCTTGGGGAGCAAATACTTATTTTACACACTGAACTGCAACTAAATTTATAACAATTGTATCATGTGTTTTATTCAGGATGTTTGGTTGATATTCTGTCTTTATCATTTAAAATACACCTATGGTAAAAACAATTATAGACCCTTAATTTTTTTGTAAGTGGGAAAATACATATGCAGGGGATCAAATACTTATTTTCCCCACTGTAACTCTGATATAAAGGCTTGTTCAAAGTGTCATATGACAATTAACACATGTCATTGTCCCTGTGAAGGTCTTTCATAAAAGAATCACTGTCTTTGACACATTCAAAATGTTGTTTACAATTTTGCAGTCAGGGCAACGATGAGACCTGCCCATTTTATTTTTATAGAGTTATATAGTTTGTCGGATGAAATACAGTATAAGACCTGGTCCTGACATTTATATAACACAGCTGAAGATTGCTTGCCTCTTTCTTCTATTTATATAAATGCTCTAGAAATTTTAATTGGAGCCTTCTCAGTTAACCTACATAACAACTTGACTCAGTGCTGGATGCAGAGGCTAGGTGTATTTGTTAATGTCTGAAGACTTTGTAAATAAGTAGTTTAAAGCCAGCCATACATGGATCGAAATTCGGTCGGTTCAGCATAGACTGGACGAATTTCGATCCATGTATGGGCACTGAGGTTGTACAGATGAGATTATGATCTTACTAACCTGCATCTATTTTTTAGGGCTGAAAATATCCCCCTCAGCTTATACTCGAGTCAGTACCTGAATTCTTGCCAAGCATCCATTTTTTTTAAAAGTCGCGGCTTCCTCCTGGTGTTTTGTTCCATGATAGGCATTTGTCACTGTGTTCCGCCTATCACAGAGGTCCTCTCATCCTCGGACAGTTTCCCAGCAGACACTGTGTTCAGTGTTCTTTTTTTTGTGGTAAAATTAGTTCCTCGGCTTATACTCGAGTATATACGGTAATGAAAAAAGACTGAAATTTTGAAAAAAAAATATTTTTCATAGTTTGTTATAAAATTTTGCAAAACAGGTAATTTTTCTCCTTCACTGATGTGCGCTGATGGGCACTGATAGGCAGCACAAATAGGTGGCACTGATAGTCAGCACTGATAAATTACACTGATGGGCATGGAATGGCAGCACTGGTGGGCAATGTTGGGACTGCACTAATAATCAATGCATAAGGCGCGTCACCAGTTTTCCGTAAATAGCCAACCTGCGAGTCGGCTCTATACGGCGCCTGCGCCCGCCGTGTAGAGCTGACTGAGCAGGCGCCATATAGAGCCGACTCGCAGGTCGGCTATTTACGGAAAACTGGTGACGCGCCATGGGAAGTTTTTCACCAGACGTCAATCATCTAACCTCTCAATAACGCCCAGTCCCGCAGGAATCAGAACCCGGAAGCCGGGGGGAAAAATAAAAATATAACGGTATGTACGGCGGAAAAATAAATAAATACCAGCATACTGTTTATGTCGTTAGTATGCTGGATGTAATGTTATATAATTGTTTTAGGGTGAACCTCCACTTTAATACAAATAAATCGACAGGACCAGATGGCTTACATTTGAGAATCCTTAGAGAACTCAGTCAGGTTTTAGCCAGATCATTGTTCCTAATCTTTGTGGACAGCTTACTGACAAGATTTGTACCAGCTGATTGGAGAAAAGCCAATGTGGTACCAATATTCAAAAAAGGAAAAAGATGAATCCCTGGAAACTACAGGCCAGTCAGCCTAACATCAATCGTATGATTTGGACCTAATATTTTGATCTACTATAAATATTGAAGTCACTTATAAGATTCTAAAAATAATAATAATAAAAAACAACTGTTTATCTGAACTAAAAAAGTAAAAAAATAAATAAAAAATTTGCATTTTTTTTTTGTACAAATGTTTATTTGCCAACTTATACATTTTAATAGTGCAACTGTATTTGATACATTATTAACCACTTAAGACCCTGACCAAAATGCAGGACCCGGGCAGTTTTTGCGATTCGGCACTGCGTCGATTTAACTGACAATTGCGCGGTCGTGCGACGTGGCTCCCAAACAAAATTGGCGTCCTTTTTTTCCCTACAAATAGAGCTTTCTTTTGGTGATATTTGATCACCTCTGCGGTTTTTATTTTTTGCACTGTAAACAAAAATAAAGCGACAATTTTGAAAAAAATGCTATATTTTTTCCTTTTTGCTATAATAAATATCCCCCAAAAATATATAAAAAATGCCGATACGTATTCTTCTACCTATTTTTGGTAAAAAAAAACGCAATAAGCGTTTATCGATTGGTTTGCGCAAAATTTATAGCGGACACATCGGACAATTTTGACACATTTTTGGGACAATTGTCATTTTCACAGCATAAAATGCTATAAAAATGCATTGTTTACTGTGAAAATGACAATTGCAGTTTGGGAGTTGACCACTAGGGGGTGCTGAAGGGGTTAAGTGTGACCTCATATGTGTTTCTAACTGTAGGGGGTGGGGCTGGACGTGTGACGTCATTGATCGTGCTTCCCTATATCAGGGAACACACGATCAATGACAGCGCCACAGTGAAGAACGGGGAAGCTGTGTTTACACCACAGATGAACCTTATAGTGCTGTCAGTGGAGCCTTCAGCCTGCATGTTCTCACTGTGTCAGAGCTAACTAAAGGCTTGTACACACTATAAGAAAATCGGTGCGAACATTTTCGTCCAAAGATTTTTCGGACGATTTTCGTATAATGTGTACACAACTTTCAACAGCCGATTCCGACAAACTCCAAACATTTTCTCGTACGGAAACAGAACAAAGGATTTTCGTTTTAATGTGTACTGCTTTTGTATGATTTTCAGACAAAAAAAATCAGATAAGAAAGACTGCGCATGATCAGAAGCAATAAACAACAAAAAAAAGCCTTTGTCGTACGTGAATTTTCGGACAAATTTTTGTTCATGGGTCCCGATTTACTGTGAAACAACAAGGAAAATCAGACGATTGTTCTCGCTTGTGTATTTTTAGGATTGAGCCTTTTTCCATGTCTTTCATGTTTTACCTTTTTTTGCTTCATAACCTGCTCTTTTTATGTACTGTATTTTAAATAGATAAGAGCTGTACAGTGATTAAATATTTATAAACACATAGGCATGCTTATTCGGTTCATTTAGAGGAATTTGTCATCCTCAAGTCATCTTATCCATTGTCCAGAAATTCTCTTTTTTTTTTTTCAAAATTCTTTTTATTAAAGCTTTTTTTGTATTGAATTACAAAACAGGGCCATAGGGGCATACCCCGGCCAATCATTGCACGTAACTACGTGCACAACAAAGAAAAAAGAACATAAAAAAAATCACACCTTAAAGCTAAGCATGTCTAACTAAACACAAACTAAACAGCTCTCAGGTCACCCATGTCAGGAATACAAAAGGAGGTATTATTTCCAGGATAATCTCATCCAATTCCTTAACGTTGGGATTGAAAGCTACAGGAGCATTTGGGAATAGGTACAATTGCCTAGTTGTCTATGCTTCACCTCCGTCCAGAAATTCTCCACCCAGTTTTCCTATATTCTATAACAGCAGCTTTGCTTTCACTGTATTTTAAGGATAAATGGTTTCAAATGTGATTTTTTTTTTTTTTTTTTTTTTTTTACATACATCAAGAGTACATATAGCAGTTCCAAGCTAGCTACAATCAGCTTTATGGCATTTTTACCATGAAATGAATAAACAGCAATTCCAACATATAAACAACTTTGATCTCTGAAAAAACCTAACCACCTAAAACACTAAATAAACTCTAGTCTGTTCAGCACTTTAAGTACAATTGAGTCCCTCTGTTAGAATTGAACCTTGCGTTCAGCTCCACAAACATTTTAAGTCTCACTTTCAGCTTTTACTTACAAGCCTACCACCACACAGTATCTTTCTCTCTCTCTGCAGGTGGTGTCTCCAAGTATTGAGACCCTTAGTGCAGGAAATTGGTTGCTCTTATAAAAGATAACACAGCAGTAGCATGAGGGGGCCAGCATCTCAGGGACAGATTTTTTCTTTTATAGCTAAATTTGTTTTCCAACTGCTTCTTTAGCAATATGTTATGTCACATACAGTAATGTCTTTTTCATGCAAGCTTGATGGGTTAAACAAGTAGGAGGTGATACTGCATTGCATAGACGCACTCCTTGTGTTGGCATCGCACCATCTAATCTTTGAAACCGGTGCACCCGACTTGAGCATCTGTTGAGAAGATCATGAAGGAACCAGGCTGTGTAATATTACCGTAAAGTGTTTCCAAACAGGCAAGTTACATTTTGTAAGTTCTGTTTGTGAACAGTTGCTGTTTGTTGCTTTGTGTATCTGTGTATGTCACATCCATTCATATTCTTTACACAGAAGATTGTGGTGAGTCACAGTGACACAGATACAGAGAACAGGCAGAAGCCGTGCCGTCTGTCCTCCTTACTAAGATATCTGTTTGTGGCCAGCCTCGTTTATTTGAAAAAAAATATATTGATGTGCGAGTTGAAAAGGATTGTAAAATTTGATTATATTACATTATAAAAATTTGTATACATTTTAGAGCCATATCAGTGGACACACCTTGGGTAGCCATTAACATGTTTTAATATCATAGTACATAAAACACAAAGGGGCATTGTATGTGAAGATTGTGAAGATTTTTACCATGAGTCAGAAAACACAGGCCCCGAAAGATGACAATTGATGATAAATTCATGCTTTTGAGCACAGTCCCCTTACCCAGCCAAAAGATTACCCTAAACAGAGTAATGTAATTAAATGTATTTAATAATGTTAGGGTAAGTACTTGATGCAGACCTGTTACACATTTCAGGTGTTTTTCACTTCAGATTTAGAATCTGCTGGACAACCTTCTATAGCTACTGTACTGCTGGAAAAAACAACAAAGGAGCCCTCTTAAACATAAACCATAGAAATATCTTAAAGAGTATCTATGGTGAAAATGTAAAATCATATATTAATTTCCACACTGTATTTCAATTATTTATAGCCTACTCCTATCAATGTGAATGATCTAAGTTTTTAAACTTATTTTGTGAAGATCCCCACACATTTACCTGGAATTCTGTGATGTATTCACTATGCCTTGTTGTGTCACATAATTCACAGAGCCTACCCTTTGAACTACAGAGGTGCTGAGAGGATATAATTCAGTACATTAATCACTGGCATCAGGGGACATGGGATATGAAATCCTTGGAAATGGACAGTAAATGGCAAAGGAGAAGCTACAAATCATGTAGGGAATCCCAGAAGTTGTGGAAAGAGATGGTCAGCAGTCAGGCAGAACTCACAGCATGGAATGAGATTTTTCAAGTAAGCTAACATTGCAGTGGTCTCCAAACTTTAGCCCAGGGGCCAGAAGTGGCCCTTTGCTTTCCTTTATGTAACCCTCAGGGCTCTATTCCTCCCATTGACACCAACCGGGTTAGGCTCTATTACTCCTCCTAATGCCAAAGATGGGACATTGTTTTACTATCACGAATGCCAGGACGGTTTCTATTCTCACTGGCCAAAGTCTGGCCCCCTCTAAAAACCTGTCCACAGTAAAGTGGCCTTTTGTTTAAAAAGTTTGGCAACCCCTGTTATGTTGGATTGTCAGTAATAAGTATTGTTTGTAATTGTATAGCTATTACAGTGCTAATGTTATAAAGTGAACAAACAAGGCTTTTAATATTATACTTTCTTACAGTTTATTTCCTTTTGATTATAATATACAACACTATGGATGTATAGGTTTAAGATTATCTTCATATTTAGGCATGTGTTACCTTCTTTCTCTTGGCTCAAAAAGTATTGTGTGACACAGTTAACATCAGCACTGACATTGAGTACATTCTCCAGGAGTGACAGTTGTATTCCAAGTATAAAGTGATGACATCACCATTTGTCGTGTCTATGGATGTTCTTTATATGAACATTTATATCTGGTTGATGAAAGTGGTATTGTGACCTGATTACTGTGTGATACTTTATTTTTAATTTTTTGATGTGCGTATACTGCTTTTGTTTGCATAGAGAGATTGACATCTAAGTCTCCCAGGGTAATTTTTCTCAAAGTATGGAGAGTACATGCTATTTTAGGATCAGCCATCTGTGTTGCTTGAGTTGTTTCTTGGATGTGATCTCTCAGTTTGTTACAGCATGTATTTCGACTGTTGTTTCAGTGCACAACTAACCTAAATTCATTGGCTTTCTCCTGAACAATGTATGTGTTTTCATCTTCTTAGCATTCGCCACCTTGTGATTACAGCAGAATTTGGCATGTTAGGTAGTACCCAATGAATCTTTGCAGACACTGTATAAAATTATTAAGAGCACTTATTACATAACCACTTGACATCATATGTACTTCATGATAATGTTGTAGAAATACTACACTGTGGGGTTGCAAATAGGTTTTTCACTTTGCAAGGAACTTTTCCCTTTGGATTAGACTTTTCTTAGCTTAGTGAATGTGGTGCAATAAATACCCAGTGATGTGCAAGTGAAAAGATAAAATCTTTGTTTGCGTATGACTGGATGGTGGACGTCAGCAGCGTTCACCTTGTTTACTAAGCTGTGCACAGCGAACAGCCTATTTGCCTTTAGGAAACCAACCCCTATATCTGTAGGCTACCTATCTAAAGCCTACTGTACTAAAGCATGTAATATCATTGCTCACAAGCATCTTTTGGTTGGTACAGCATGCTTGTTCATTAACTGTAGGTTCAGCACCGCTACATTTTACCACCAGTGATTTCACATATACCCCAAAATGAATGTATATATCCCCCTCCAAAAAAAGGTTACTTACTGACCTATAACATTGATTTAATCCCTAAAGCTGAACTCCACGTAATCTAAAACGACACTCCTTTAATGGGGTTGAACCCATACTGCAAAGGTTTACTGAGTTAAAGGGGTTGTAAAGGGAAAAAAAAAATTTCCTAAATATCTTCCTTTACCTTAGTGCAGTCCTCCTTCACTTACCTCATCCTTCGATTTTGCTTTTAAATGTCCTTATTTCTTCTGAGAAATGCTCACTTCCTGTTCTTCTTCTGTCTGTAACTCACCACCGCAATGCAAGGCTTTTTTCCTGGTGTGGAGAAAGCCTCTTGAGGGGGGAGGGGGCGAGCAGGCAAGTCAGGACACTCTCTACTTTGCAGATAGAGAAAGGAGCTGTGTGTTAGTGGGTGTCCTGACACTCCTGCTCGCCCCCCCAAGAGGCTTTCTCCACACCAGGGAGAAAGCCTTGCATTATGGTGGTGAGTTACAGACAGAAGAACAGGAAGTGAGGATTTCTCAGAAGAAATAAGGACATTTAAAAGCAAAATCGAAGGACGAGGTAAGTGAAGGAGGACTTCACTAAGGTAAAGAAAGCTATTTAGGGAAAATAATGTTTCCTTTACAACCCCTATTAACATTTAGGTCTAGGGGATTTGGAAAAGCGTTTTTTAAATACCCGATCCTCTGCTTCTGCAGGCTCTGCTGCGTTGCTAGACCAGTCCCTGCAGCCCCTTCTCTTTTTGCAGACAGATTGGGAGGGGAGTTGTTTGCCTTACGTTTTATTAAATGCGAATACTACACCTTTCTTACATTTTTACCAAAGTGGAAAATCTTTTTTTAACTGCTTAACCAGTTCCCTACCGAGCCATAGTAATATGACGTCGGCAGAACTGTCTCTACCTCAGAGTGGACGTCATATGACGTCCTTTGCATCGCATTTAAACAAGCATCTCTCCGCTCTGCCTAGTGACAATGACAGTGATCACTGCTTCCTGTAATCGGAAGCGGTGATCACTGTCTTGTTACACACAGCCTATCCCCCCTACAGTTAAAAGCACTCATCAGCGCACACTTAACCCCTACAGCGCCACCTAGGGGTTAACTCTTTCACTGCCAGTGTAATTTTCACAGTAATCAGTGCATTTTTATACCACTAATCGCTGTAAAAATGACAATGGTCCCAAAAATGTGTCAAAAGTGTCTGATGTGTCCGCCATAATGTCGCAGTCACAATAAATCGCCGCCATTACTAAAAATTATTAATAAAAATGCCATAAAACTATCTCCTATTTTTTAGACGCTATAACTTTTGTGCAAACTGATCAATAAACGCTTATTGCGATTTTTTTTTTTTACCATAAATATGTAGAATAATACATATTGGCCTAAACTGAGGGAAAAAAAAGTTTTTTTTAATATATTTTTTGGGGGGATATTTATTATAGCAAAAAGTAAAATAAATTTGCATTTTTTTTTCAAAATTGACGCTCTATTTTTGTTTATAGCGCAAAAAATAAAAACTGCAGAGGTGATCAAATACCACCAAAAGAAAGCTCTATTTGTGGGAAAAAAAAGAACGCCAATTTTGTTTGGGAGCCACGTCGCACGACCGTGCAATTGTCAGTTAAAGCAACTCAGTGCCGAATTGCAAAAAGTGGCTTGGTCTTTGATCAGCGAAATGGTCTCAGGCTGAAGTGGTTAAAGTGATTGTAAAGCTTTGTTTTACTTTTTTCTATAAAATAACAAGCATGTCTTACTTCCCTGCTCTATGTAATGGTTTTGAACAGATTAGCCACAATCCTCCTCTTCTGGGGTCCCCCGTCGGCACTCCTGGCACCTGCGCTTCGGCAAGTCCTCCCATAGAAAGCAGATTTCTATGGCGGCACTTGTGTGAGCTTACATGTTAGCCACTCTTTTCTGCGTCTATTGACACAGCGCGGCTCAGCCCCACTCCCTTATTACAGGATTTGATTGCCAGAAACGCGAGCCAATGGCTTCCATTGATAATAAACTGTTGTGTTAGGAAAGAGAGAGCGGAGAGAGACTGCTCTCATGCACAGCTCTGGATGGAAATCGGATTCAAGTAAGTTTGGGGGGATGAGGGGGGATTCTGCGACACAAGAGTCTTCTTTTTTTTTTTATCTTAATGTATAGAATGTATTACGGTAAGAAACCTTTAGGCTTTAGAACCACTGTATGTGAGCGTGGGGAAGGGTTAGAGCTTCCGTTGTGTTTTACTGCTTATCAGGGCTCCGAACACAAATAGTAATACAAATCTGATGAGGGTTCTAGCTGACCCCACTATTACCCCGTTATTGTTTTATTGCTCTCTGTGTTGCTGTTGGAGATTTCACCTCACTCACTCACTGTCTGAAACAGTGGCGTCCCTAATAGAAATAGAAACCCTCCAGAGGTTCCAACATTTACCCACTAAATGATCAAACCTATCAGCACAAGAAAAAAAAGTTTAGGCTGGATATATATATACTTAAAAGTTTTGGTTGGTTACTAGAACTTGGAACCAGGAATCTGTTAAAGTGGGGGTTGCTATTTCTCAACACTTTTTTGCCTTCTTGGCCACTAATTCCATAGCAGAATCCTGAAAATGTCACTCTTTGTGCTGATAGAAGGAGAAAGCAGAGTGACAAAGTGATGAGCCATGACTGTGCTGCTACTCCTTTTACTGTCCAGTCACAGGCTGGGGTTGGGCTTAGAAGAAGTGGGTTAAATGATGCAGGCCATCAGACTAGCAGCAGCAAAATAGTATGGTGGAAAAAATCTCTTGATTGAAGGTGAATATTGTAGTGTATTTGATAATTTATCTTTTAATTGGCTATGGTTTTTTATTTACTTATTTATTTATTTTACTGCAATTTTGCTTTAATTTGTTTTTTTTATCATAACATAGTATGAACAAAATGTAGTCACTAAAAAAATATATTTATATATATATATTTTTTTTATAGTAATAGAAAAAATAATAATAATGTAAAACCTTTGAGAGAATTACAAAGTTATTAAACTTCTGTATTTATTTGAGTTCAAAATCCTATTGCCTTGTGTCTGGAAGGGTCTTGGTGTCTGTGTTGATGCTGCACTTCCTCCTCTGAATCACAGAACTGACTTTTATTGGGGGAGGTGGGTAATTCGACCTTGTCACTAGCGAGCCAAATGCATTTCTTCTTCTGGCTTACACAAAGCATGCTAGTTATGCATTTGGCCATAGTTTGCAGCCTTAATCTGAGCAGCTGCTGCCTGACAGTAAGCGTGGACAAGTGCAGTGTGCTTTCATTTGGAGACTTTCAAATTGCAGTACCTGTTCACCAAGGATTTTAGAGAGATATGATTGTTCAGTGGAAAGTTCACTAACAGGTAAGACACAGCATCTTATTTTGTTCCTTTCTGCAGAACCTAGAATGCGTTAAGGATTTTCTTATATTCAACAATATTGGTTATCATGTTGATCCTACTTAAGCTGACACTTCGAACATTGCACACAGTATCCAAAGCTTAATATTTTACTACTGCTGGTATTTAAAATGTCTGTGGTGCTACATAGTTTTAACTGTATAAGGAAAAGATAGTTGCTAATGTATACATGCACGTGTATGTGCTTTTATGACCATTGTGTTTAAAGTGCACATATTAGGCACAATTCTTTTCTGTACTAAAACATTGTTTTACATTTTATTTTATCCTTGTGCCGCTTGCGTATACACTTTCCATAGCAGGTTTAGGAAAGCTGAACCAAAGAGAAATAGAGCTAGAGTAAACCTTTCAGAATATTCATTTTTTTCTCTGAGATTATGAATGTTGAGCTTAATTGTTAAAGTGCAATATACAGTTTCATATATTGTAGAATAAGAATGTGCATGTTAGAAAATCTGAAATCCATTGGTGATTGGCATGATGCTGGATTTAATCAAGGAACGCAGTATTTCAGCCATAATCACTACAGAGTAAGTCATTTCTATGTATTTATTGTATTTTAATTTTTCCAAGAACTGAAACTTCTTATATTTGTCTTTTGCTTATAGATAAACATTGCAGGCTTTATTTAGGTTAGTAAATGTAGAAATGCGTGTCTGGAAATATAATATATCTGTTTCTTTTGTGACCTTGTGTATCTCTTAACATTGGAGATAAAACGGTTCATAAAAAAAAAAAAAAAAGACAGACACCTGCCTATTATATTACAGCGTCAATAGATGTTTGAACTTATACTTTGTGTGTTTGTTTTCTTATGTGTTTACTAAACGTTATTGTGTTTGTAGAAATGCAGGTAATGATAGCTTGAGCAATTAACATTTTTTCCTGAGATTCTATTGTTTATGATTTGCAGTGGTACAGCTCAAGTAGTTGGCTTTATCATTCAGCTTTCAGGGAAACCAGACTGTACAGTGCCTTTCAGAGACAATGCTTATTATTATTGTTTATGAAGTGCCAACATTTTCCAAGGATTCCATCACAGCTTTGGCCTCACGCATGCCATTGTATTATTTTTGGAACTTAGAAAAGATGCTCAAAAATTGCATGAACACTTCATAGCATGCTGCTTACTAACTTAATCCAGGAGTCCTCATGAAGCGGCGTTGAATTTAATTAATACCTGGAAGGGCCATTTTCTGTTTGCAGTGAGCATGCTAATTACTGATTTACTTATGCCAGTAACATCATGAATAGATTGCTAAAAGTCCTCCTTTAAAATGCAACATTGTTTATTTGAATTGAGCCATGAGCATGATCTAATAGAATCACTGAAATTCTGAAGAATTTTTTTCTAGATTATAGCACAAATGTAATTTTATGTGGCTCTTTGAGCTATTGATTATGTTTTCATAAGCTTTTTTTAACTGTTACAAAATTATGAATTTCCATGGACTGGCAAAAAAGGATGGCGTACATGACCTCAGTTTAAGACTTTGCAGTTGATTTGCTAAAGGCAAATAGGCTGCACCCGCAATTACAAAAGTACTTTTATTTATCCAATCCTCTGCCCTTTCAGGCTCCTCTGCACTGCCTGACCAGTCCCTGCAGTTTTTTCTCCCCTATGCTCCATCATCATCAAGACCAATGCAGGGACAATCCATCAGAGCGTGGGGGAGCACCATCTGCTGGGGGCACACAGGATCAAGTGTGTAAAATTGCTTTTAAGTTCCCTAGACAGAAATGATCAGTAACACTAGCAGTGGGAGTACAGCCCCACTGCATGGAATGGTTTTTCTGTATCTTGGAGTTGGGCTTTGAAAAGCATGATGGCGGTAATGTTTTAGTGAACAGTCTGTGCATATATATATATATATATATATATATATATATATATATATCATGTATTATATTTTAGAAGGCCCTAGTACCTTCGTAATAAATGAGGTATTAGGCTTTAGTCACACTTGTGCCCTTTTGTGTGTCTTAGTTTGTTGTACTGCATCAAACTGCACCAAGAATGCAGCAAGCAAGACATTTTTATTTAATACAGTAACTGTGTACATAAAAAAGGCTTGTGAGAACAGGACCCAGTCATTTATGGTATATAAATCTGTAATTCATTTAGTGGTGCCCCCTGGCAGGTGATGTAGGCTGAGCATAATTTGGCATAATTTTAGCTCCTGAAGGCGGAGATGGACCGGAGTTCCTAATGTTTTTGGTTTACTTTGCTGCAAACTGTCACCAGGTTGCAGCTCCCAGGATTGCCTCACCAAGGGGTTATCAGGAATAGAACTGCTAGAGTGTGGATATTGTGCACTAGGCAGCAAGGAGGAGAATATTCAGGTCCAGGCAAGGGGTTTTGATAGGCAGCAAATAAGAGAGTAGTCAAGTCAAAGCAGGGGTCAAAGGCAGGTGGCAATCAAGAGATTAGCTGGGTCAGTCCGAGTTGGCAGTGGTCAGGTATTCTCACAGGTAGGTATTTATAGCTCTTTGCACAAGAATAGCTGACAATAAGCTGCAGTGCTAGACACTTCAAATGTGGCTGAAGCTTAAATACTCTTTTGGTCGAAGAAAATGGCCAGTAGACCCCTGAATGCCCTACCTGGCATTCTGCAAGCACCATCTGAAGTCCGGGCAGAGATTATGCAAGTACCAGCTGAATCCCTGCCCTGGCTTCAGAAAGTACAGTAACAACATGCAAGAGACAGCCAATTGTACACACTTATGTACTGCTACATGGTAGCAATAAACACTGCAAAATAAGCATCTAAGGCCTTGTTCGCATGGGACGTCTTAATCCGTGTTGTGTGCATCTCCATGCCGGCAGTCGCATTGCTGTCTATTGGGATGCAGAGGCTGCATGAACACCCAGGGTTCGTCTGGGGCTGTGCACTCATGCAGATGTCACTTTGGGAGCAGTGGCTGTGTTGTGTCCGGCCGCTGCATTCCAATTGACAGCTATGGGACTGCCAGCCCAGGGATGCACGTAATGCCTGTGATTTCCTGTGCTCATAAACCTAGCTCTGAGCAGGGTACATAAATCGCCCTGTGTAAATGAGACCCAATAATGGTGCTGCATCTTCTTTCGGATTATAGTGTAGCCAGTCTATAATTGTTTTGAATATTTCAGTAAGCATTCTACTAGGACTTGCATGACATGTTTTCTGACTGATGGACTCCAGTGCATTCTTAAGATGGAAAATATGGCAATGGTAACCAATCAACTCCTAAGTGAACTCTCATCTTGGCACAGCCATGCCAGCCATTGAGAGAGATCTTTCTAGCTGGGATTTCAAACAGTATTGAAGACCTAGTGAACTCCTCTTTGTGGGGAATAAAAATCTGTCCAGTTTGATTCTCCCCATTATTCTTACTCATAGACACCACAGTCATTTGTTGAGCACGCGTGCCATGGGGCTGGTACAGATCACTGATGTGCTGGGCTTTTTCTTTAAAAGCTATCAAATATATAAATATATTGTTTGCAATAAGGACTAAGAATCAGTGGACTGCTAACATGCTGTAGGAAACCGTCCACCAATTTACCTTAATCTAATCTCTGTATTATCCCAGAGAGCACCTCAATGTCACAGGGAGTGTACTTTCTGAAGCCTGTCATGTGTAATGTCCTTTCTCTCTGATTCATGTGTTGCCAGTCAGTGTCAGACTACTAGGACATGTTGAATCTGGTGGTTAGTGAGAGAAGCCACAAAGGTGAACTGGTTGATTAAAGCAATCACTGGTTGAAAAGCAACAATGCTGAGAAGGCAGGCTTTTCTCTCTATGTATTTTTTTGGGGGGTTTATTTTAATTTTTAACTTAAGTGTATTTGTGTTGTCCAGAGTACATTATTTTCAGTGTAATGTTTTTGTGAGAAGTAAATTAGGCATATAATTGTGTCGTTTTTTCCACATATTTCACAGTATGAGTACTTTAGTACTTTTCTTGTGGATAGTCAACTATTGTTTACAGTATACCCAGCCACAGTCATTATAGATTTTCCTCTGCAGTAACTATTTCACAGTTCTACCCATGCCTTTCTTTTAAAATATTTGAAATTCCCAACTGTGGTTTTATTTAATTTTATTTTTTTTGCAAAAACAAAGATTTCCCTGAATATTTTGGCTTTTACCACTTGGCAATTCTCAGATATGAACCAAAACTATTTATGTAATTATGCTATAAAAGATTATTCTGGGGAAAAAGCCTTTTCTGTTTTGTTGATTATCCGCAGCCAACAAAGCTCTCCCATTGGTACAGATACCCCAGCACACTATACCAAAGTCCCTGTTGCTATAAAAGAGGCTCATACAATTTAAGCTGACCATATTTAGATTGAGATATGGGCAGTTCAGCAGGGAGCAGCCAAATTTCGATCCATGTATGGGCAGTCTGATTATACAACCAGCCTATCAGATTTTACATGTGATTACTGCCAGTGGCTATAGCACCTAACAGTAATCATTTTATTCTGCCAGCTAGGAAGGCGCCCCACACACCTCAATCCCTCCTCAGCCGACAGAATACAATAGCGCTGCGGGAGGCATACCCCCATCAACACTATACCTAACAACACTGTCTGTGCTGATGGGGGAATTGAACTTTCAGATTTTTTTTTCAGAAAATCAATTAATCTATGTCTTGCCTTAGACTCTTAGGGGTTGATTTACTAAAACCGAGTGCAAAATCTGGTGTAGCTGTTCAATTAACTTCAATTAAGCTTTGACAAAAAAACCTGGAAGCTGATTGGTTTCTATGCAGAGCTCTTTAGACTCTCACCCTTGTAAAGCTCAATATGAGACCACATAGCGCAAAGTTAAGGGATACGTTCACCTTTTGGAACATGCAACATGTTCCACCCATATTTAGAATTTATTTTAATTCCTGTTTGTTAAAATCAATACAATCAAATTGAAAAAAATATATATTTTCAGATAAAATGTAAGCCACTACATTTTATGTAATTCCCTATTTCCTTTATGTCTTTTCTAAACAAGTTTTGAGCAGCTTTCTTGAAGCCTTTAAAGTAGCTTTCGGCTGAGAGTACAGAACAGAGATCTGAATTAGAGGATTGACTGTGGCTTTAAACTAGCTTGATACAGGCTTTCATCCAGTTTTGGAATAAAACATACTTTTTTTTTCTTAAAGTTGCAGTTACAATCCCAATTAAGATCTGTAGTCAACACGCCTCGATTATTTCTAGGAGAGGCATTAATGGCTTTAATAAATTAGCAAGAAATGTATTAATTGCTTTGCGAATGCTTAATAAAACAGATTTACATCAGACTAAGAGTAATACACTAAAATTAAACAATACATTTGTGTAAATGAATAAAGCTTTTATCAACTTAGGGCTACAGTCACTCCCGTTAAAATCTGTATTCAACAGTTCTAGACTAGTGCTGAAGGTTTTTTTTTTTTTTTGGCATTAAGGGCTCATGCACACAGAACCTAAAAATCTGCTGCTACAGTCGTTGAGCATTTTTTCTACTTCCAGTAAAAGCTCTATGTAAGTCTGTGTGTCCACACAGGCATATTAGAAGAGGAGTGTTTACAAGCAGGAAAAAGAGGAGCCAAAAAGCAGAAAAAATACAGAATGTAACCAAACGCATCTAAATGCGCAAACAGCCAGGGGGCAGAGTAAATTCATATTTGGCTAACATAATTAATTAATTAATGCTCAAACGCTAGACATGCCTGAATGTGTGTGCAATACATGACTTTGAGTGTGTTTTGTAAACAGCATTTTCCTGCCAGAAGTTCTGGCATTCAGAGGTGCTTTTAGGTCCCATTCACACTTGTCAATTTGGAATTGCAGGCAGAATTGGTACAATTCTGTCCACAATTCCAAAGCTGTGTGCCAATCGATGCAAAACGTGCAAAAAATGGCACTTCAAATACGGTGTTACCGTATTTATCGGCGTATAACACGCACAGGCGTATAACACGCACCCTAACTTTAAGCGGCAAGCTTCAGGAATTTTTTTTTCACAGCCCCCTGCGTATAACACACAGGCACAGTTTACCCTCTAATTTCAGGATAACAAAGTGAGTGTTATACGCCAATAAATACAGTAATTTGCCGCAATTGTTAGTGCGACAGAATCATGCTGCAATTGCAGAAAAACATGAGCTTAAAGGGGTTGTAAAGGCAGAAGGTTTTTTATCTTAATGCCTCCTATGCATTAAGATAAAAAACCTTCTGTGTGCAGCAGCCCTCCTAATACTTACCTGAGCCCATCTCTATCCAGTGATGTTGCAGGAGTGTCTCGTCTGCCCCAGGACTCCCCTCCTTATTGGCTGAGACAGCCATGCAACACCATTGGCTCCCGCTGCTGTCGATCAAAGTCAGTCAGCCAATAAGGAGAGAAAGGGGGTGGGGTCAGGCTGCGGCTCCGTGTCAAAATTGACACAGGGAGCAGTGGCTCGGCTTGGGTGCCCCCATAGCAGGACGGTGGGAGGGGCCAGAAGTTCCGAAGAGGGACCTGAGAAGAGGAGGATCTGGGCTGCTTTTTGCTAAACCAACTGCACAGAGGAGGTAAGTATAACATGTTTGTTATGTTCAGATAGATAGATAGATACTGTAGATAGATAGATAGATAGATACATACATAGATCTACATTATCAGATGTGTTGTAAATCTTGTTTACGTCAAACAAGGATTTATAAACTAAAGGGCTGTACACATGGGCTGAATGTCGTGTTGGATCGGCAGGTTCAATAGAAACTGGCCGACATTTGGCCCATGTGTACAGCAGCCAGTCCGACAGAAGCTGGTCGTTAGGAATGGCATGAGCGAAAAAGGCCTGCTGATCAGCGCTGTCAGCCAATGGTCGTGTGTTCTGAGGGGGGGGGGGGCAGCAATCTCCCTGTCAGAACACAATAGCTCATCATGGAAGATTACTGTATAAACTGGGTTATTATTAAAGCGGCTCCTTCTGAGCTCTGGGTTGAACACAAAAACTGTTAAGCCTCGTACACACGATCGGATTAGATTCCATCAGATAACCGATCGTGTGTACAGGGCTTTAGTGTGTACTAGGCTTTAGATTAAATAATACCTTAAAGGTATCTATAGACATGAAACACTTGTTGCATAGTCAAAAGTCTGTAGGTGCCAGAAGACTGTAGCAGACAACACTTATTAATCTAAGAATAAATATTGATTGGTCTTGCTTCCACTAGGAATACATTTGTGTTTTTCTCCATAAAACACTTATCAGGGGAAAACAATTTTTTTTCTAAAGGGTGATCTGTTGCATTCCATGGACATCCCAAATGGACAATGGATCATGTAATTCCTTAAAGTGGTTGTAAGGTATAAAGTTTTTTACGTTAATACGTTCTCTGCATTAAGGTTAAAGCCTTTTACGTGTAGCTCCCCCAGCCCCCTAAATACTCACCTGAGCTCGATCCCAGTCCAGCACTCTGCACGTCTGCAGCAGCTCTTCTACCCAGTCAGTCAAAGCCTGTGAGCCGAGAGTGGGGTCGGGGTCAAGCCAGGCTGTGTGTCTGAATAGATGCAAACAGCCTGGCTCAGAAGCAAACTTACATGAGTGTCTCCATAGCAAGCGGTGGGAGGAGCCAGGAGCGCTGTCAGGGACCCAATAAGAGTAGAATAAGGGCTACTATGTGCAAATTCATTGCAAAGAGCAGGTAAGTATGACATGGTTATAAGGAGGCATTACAATCACTATAAAGTAAGCATCCTAATGCCGCGTACACACGATCGGATTTTCCGTCGAAAAAAACCTTGAATGGTTTTTCCGACGGAATTCCGCTCAAGCTTGGCTTGCATACACACGATCACACAAAAGTTCTCTGAACTTTCGTCCGTCAAGAATGCGGTTACGTACAACACTACAATGAGCCGAGAAAATTAAGTTCAATGCTTCCGAGCCTGCGTCGAATTGTTTCCGAGCAGGCGTTGGAATTTTGCGCGTCGGAATTGCTACAAACGATCTGATTTTCCGACAGGAATCTTTTCCGTCAGAAAATTTGAGAACCAGCTCTCAATCTTTTGTTGGTGGAATTTCTGACAGCAAAAGTCAGATGGAGCATACACACGGTCGGAATTTCTCACATCAGACTTTTGCTGTCGGAATTTCCGATTGTGTGTATGGGGCATAAGAAAGAAATGTATCAAATCAGTTTATGCTGTGCTCCCCCCCCCCATGCCTCCCAATACCTGCCACCAATGAAGCATTATTAGGGCCTTGAAAATGTATTCATACCCCTTTAAATGTTCCAAACCTTTTCTTGTTGCAACCAAAAATGTAAATTTATTTTATTGGGATTTTATTGAGATTTTATGTGATGGACCAACACAAAGTGGCACATAATTGTTAAGTGGCAGGGAAATGATAAATGTTTTTCAAAAGTTTTTGCAAATAAATGAAATGTGTAGCGTGATTTTGTATTTTGGGGATGTCTCTACCAGCTTTTCACATCTAGAGAGTGACATTTTTACAAAAATAGCTCAAGCTCTGTCAGATTGGATGGGGAGTGTCTGTGAATGGCAATTTTCAAGTCTTGCCACAGATTCTCAATTGAATTTAGGTCTGGACTTTGACTGGGCCATTCTAACACATCGTGATCTAAACCAGGGGTGTCCACACTTTTTTTCAAAGAGGGCCAGATTTGATGAAGTGAACATGCATGAGGGCCGACCATTTTGCCCGACATTCTGTGAACCATTAAAATTTGGTCTAAGTGTGTTCGTCCGAGCACTAAGGATGGATTCACACCTATGCATTTTTAGTGCTTTTTGCATTTTGCAGATTTGCACTACAGTCCATTTAACATGGTTTTCTATGGAACACGTTCTGTAGTGCAAATCTGCAAAATGCAAAACGCACTAAAAATGTGTAGGTGTGAATCAAGCCTCATACACAGCCCAACAAGAATTCGCATGCCTTTGTGGCTGTGTGTGGTGACGAGATGAGCTTGAGCATGTTATTTGGATATACCGTATTTATTGGGGTATAACACGCACCTTCACTTTAAGAGGGAAGACTCAGGAAAAAATGCAGCATCCCCCTTGCCCTGAATGCAGCATCCCCCTTGCCCTGAATGCAGCACCCTCCTTGCCCTGAATGCAGCACCCCGCTTGCCCTGAATGCAGCACCCCGCTTGCCCTGAATGCAGCACCCTGTTGCCCTGAATGCAGCACCCCCATTGACATGAATGCAGACTCACCATTGCCATCAGGGCAGCCTGATTCATGTCAATCTGCAGCCTTGGAGGAGACAGGGAGGGGGCGGGACGAGCGCCGACAGACATACAGAAGAAACTCCTGGTTTATCGGCGGCCTCTTTAATAGAAAGTCCCGCCTCCTATGATGGACAGAACAGTTGTCCAATGGCAGCGCAGGAGATGGGACTTTCTTTTACAGAGGTTGTTGTGTAAACAGGAAATACTCCTGTATGCATGGCACTCATCCCACCTCCTCCCTGTCCCACCAAGGCAGCCAACATGTATTTCTTTTGTGGACCCTGGCGCTCGCGGATTCGTTGGGAGCCACAAAAGATATACATTTCAAAATGACCAGGCAGGCCGTCTGAAACTGGAACGCAGACCACAAACCAGATTTTGGGCAAGCCTGATCTAAACCATTACATTGTAGCTCTGGCTGTATGTTTAGAGTCGTTGTCCTGCTGAAAGGTGAACCTCTGGCCCAGTCTCAAGTCTTTTGCAGACGCTAACAGGTTTTCTTCTAAGATTGTCCCGTATTTTGCTCCATCCATCTTCCCATCAACTTTGACCAGCTTCCCTGTCCCCGCTGAAGAAAGGAATCCCCACAACATGATGCTGCAATCACCATGTTTCATGGTGGGGGTGGTGTGTTCAGAGTGATGTGCAGTGTTAGTTTTCTGCCACACATAGCGTTTTGCTTTTAGCCCAAAAAGTTTAATTTTGGTCTCATCTGACCAGAGCACCTTATTCCACATGTTTGCTGTGTCCCCCACATGGCTTCTCGCAAACTGCAAACAGGACTTCGTATGGCTTTCTTTCAACAATGTTTTTCCTCTTGCCACTCTTCCATAAAGGCCAGATTTGTGGAGTGCACGACTAATAGTTGTCCTGTGGACAGATTTTTGCACCTGAACTTTGGATCTCTGCAGCTACTCCAGAGTTTACATGGGCCTCTTGGCTGATTTTCTGAATGCTCTCCTTGCCCGACCTGTCGGTTTGGTTCATGTCAGTTGAGAGTCATGTCTTGGTAGGTTTTCAGTTGTGCCATACTCTTTCCATTTTCGAATGATATATTGAACAGTGCTCCATGAGATGTTCAAAGCTTGTGATAGTTTTTTTATAACCTAATCATTCTTTAAACTTCTCCACAACTTTATCCCTGACCTGTCTGGTGTGTTCCTTGGCCTTCATGATGCTGTTTGTTCACTAAGGTTCTCTAACAAACCTCTGAGGGTTTCATAGAACAGCTGTATGTATACAGAGATTACAATATACATAGGTGGACTCTATTTACTAATTGACTAACTTCTGAATGCAACTGGTTACACTAGATTTTAGTTAGGGGTATTAGAGTAAAGGGGGCTGAATACAAATGCACCCCACACTTTTCAGATATTTATTTGTCAAAAATGTGGAAAACCATTTATCATTTTCCTTCCACTTCACAATTATGTACCACTTTGTGTTGGTCTATCACATAATATTCCAATAAAATACATTTGTTTTTGGTTGTAACATGACATAATGTGGAACATTTCAAGGGGAATGAATACCTTTTGAAGGCACTGTAGGCACTTAGGCAAAAGCTAGTTTGCAAAAAAAATGTCATACAGAAATCCTGTGTTCTTTGTAGGTATTTTTGAGACATATTAAACTCAACATTATCAGATTGTTCTATAGCTTCATGTAGGCTAATGAAGAATAAAAAAAAAGAAAATATAATAAACACTCCTATTTCAGCTGTAGACTATACAGTGCCGTTTATTTTTAGAAAGTTACACTTACTGTGATGCAAAATTTATGATAAAGCCACTGTTAAAAAAAAAAAAAAAGTTTTTATTTTGGTCTCTGTGAATAGTGCCAGAAGTGTTATATATTTTTTCTGTGATGTAACCAGTTCTTATAGTCATTTCCACTATGTTCACAATAACAAACTACAACGTTCAGATTCTCAACTTAGATATACATAGCCAGATTCAGGTAGGCGGACGCATCGTTAGGCAGGCGTAGCGTATGGCCTATAGGCTACGCCGCCGTAAGTTAGAGAGGCAAGTACTGTATTCACAAAAGCACTTGCCTCCTAAGTTACGGCGGTGTAGCGTATATGGGCCGGCCTAAGCATGCCTAATTCAAATGTGGAACAGGGGGGCATGTTTTATGTAAATGACTGGTGACTTGACGTGATTGACGTTTTTAACGAACGGCGCATGCGCCATCCATGGACATATCCCAGTGTGCATTGCTCCAAAGTACGCCGATTCGACGTGAACGTAAATTACGTCAAGCCCGATTTGCGTACGACTTACGCAAATGACGTAAAAAGATAGGCCTGTTCCGACGTCCATACCTTGCATGGGATGGGCCACCTAGGGAGCAGCTTTATCTTTACGCCGGCGCATCTCTAACGTAAACGGCGTAGCTAATTGCGACGGGCGCACGTACGTTCGTGAATCGGCGTATATAGTCATTTGCATATTTTACGCCAAACTCAACGGAAGCGCCACCTAGCGGCCAGCGTAAATATGCACCCTAAGATACAACAGCGTAGGAGACTTACGCCGCTCGTATCTTAGCCTAATTTAAGCGTAACTGGTTTCCAGAATACGCTTAAATTTGCGACGGTGTAGATTCAGAGTTACGACGGCGTATCTACTGATTCCCCGGCGTAAACCTATCTGAATCCACCTAACAGTGAGTATTTTTTCTTTTATTGGGGCCAAATTTTGAAAGCTGGAAAAGCAATCTCTTGGTGCTGGTACCTGATTAGTTGCTATGGCCAAATAATTACTGTCTATTTGGTACACTTAAAATACTACTGTGATTCACAAAGAAATTTATAATTTTTGCAACACTTTAACCACTTCAGCCCCAAACTTAATTTTAAAAAACAACGTTGCCTACACACCATCGTTTTTTCAAAATGCTCTAGCAAAGCGCTGTTACGTTCAGCACGTACGGCGGCACTCTGTTCCATTCAAGCTCGCGTCATAACTTGCTTCTGAGCATGCGCAGGTTTAAAAATGTAGTTTTAAACGTCGTTTTAGCCTACACATGGTCATTTTTTATGACACAAAAAACTACGTTTTAAAAAACGACATAAAAAATTGAAGCATGCTCGAATTTTTTTTGGTCGTTTTTCAGAAGACATAAAACCACGTTTTCCCCACACATTTTAAATGACGTTTTTAAAAATGTCTTTTTTTTCATCACAAAAAACGACCGTGTGTACGCGGCATAAGGCTAACCAGTTCCTAAATGTCTTGCAAAACAATTTCACGGGTCAGATGGTAGACACACCAACTAGAAACAAAATGTTACTAGACCTACTGATTACCAACAATACAGACCTGATCACGGATGTGGAAATACGGGGTAATTTAGGAAACAGCGATCACAGGTCAATTAGCTTCAGTATAAATCACACAAATAGGAAACATAAGGGGAATACAAAGACACTGAATTTCAAAAGTGCCAACTTTCCTAAACTACACATTTTGTTAGAAGATATTCATTGGGATAAAATCTTAGTAACAAAGAACACAGAGGAAAGATGGGTTTGCTTTAAAGTGGTTGTAAACCCTCCCCCACAACTTTATTCCATGTAAATCAGCATAGAAAACCCTAATGAACACTGCTTGTAGAAATATCCTTACTTGCTTAGTATTGTTGTAATCCTTTTTTTTCTTTAGAATTGCATCACTTGATCGTGCCCAGATCTCCCCTGATTTACGGCACACTCTGTTTGCTTGTCTATCTGTTATCAGGACTTTCTACAGCACAACAGTGAAATCCCACAAGACTGCGTAATCACTTAGAGCAGTGGTTCTCAAACTTGCTAGTGCCGTGACCCCTTGATAAAATTACCCAAGTTGTGGGGACCCCTAACAGTAAAATTATTTTCATAGCGTGAGGTTGTCAGCACTCCTAACCCACGGACATTTAGCACTCCCTGAGTCCCTTCCACTTGTACAGTATTAAAACCCCTTATGGTTATTTTAGGATGTACCACTCTCTCTTTGTTTTCCTTTCTTTCCCTTTTATTTCTTGCTATCCTAATTTCTTGTGTCCCCCTCCCCCTCTCTATAGCCGTCTTTTTTGTTATTTTTCTTATTCTTTCTCTAACTTTTCTTTGTTCCACCCCCTCTTTTCCTCTCCCTTCCATGTATTCTCTATTTTTATTATTTCTCTTACTCCTTGGTAGGGAGTTGGGATGAGTGGCAGTGGTGGTGGGATCAGAGGTAGTGCTGGGGGGGAGTTGGAATGAGTGGCAATGCTGGGGGGAGTTCTGATCGGCCAACTTAGGTATTCTTGGTCAAGGTCATCTGCTGATCTGAGAACTGTAGTGGGGACGTATAATGGCAACTATAATCACAGGTAGTGTTACTCACTGTGTCTTCGGCTTTGTGGTGTCTAGTAGCAGTGACACCTATGCCAAAATCAGGAGATTGGGTCTCCTCCAGCCCCTCCCACTTCATATTCCTCACCAGTCAGCTAACCTCTAGTCTCTGCTCCCCAGCCATGTCGTGAACTGAATGGGCGGCTGCAGGCTTCAGGAACAGCCCTGCTGTGTGGCTGCGAAAAGGCTGGGGGAGCTGCGGGCTTCAGGAACAGCCCAGGATTTGGTGAATAATAGTCCTGGGTGGTTTAACTCCAATATAAAAATGCATATACAAGCAAAGGAGAAGGCCTTCAAAAAATACAAGGCTGAGGGATCACCATCCACATTCAAGATAGAAAATGAAAGGCACATAGCGGAGGAGAGAGAAACAAATCCCAATAAATTATTTTAAGTATATAAACAATCGAAGAGGGAGGACAGACCATATTGGCCCCATAAATAATGATGAAGGGAACCTGGTTACAAAGGATGGCGAAGGTATGAATTTATCAGTCTTCACGAGGGAATGGGGGGGCATCCGTAAGCAAAACTACAATGTTTATCCTTGACACGTGGAAGCACCCTCATTGCTAACAGAGGACAGAATTAGAAATAGACTTGGGAAACTCAGTATTAGTAAGCGACCGGGAACAGATGGCTTGCAGCCAAGGGTCCTTAAGGAACTCAGTCAAGTAATTGCCAGACCATTGTTCCTAATTTTTACTAACTGGAATGGTACTGTCACGTACCTTGAGGATGAGCCCGACGTGCAGGAAGTGGCAGCCGTTACTCCTCTGATCCCGGGACCCCTGGTAGAGTAGACAGGGGGAACGGAAATGCAGAGTCGCACAAGCGCCAGGGATGACGCTGATGCAGGGGCTGGATGGAGCTTCTGCAGAGTCTGAAGAAGTCTCTGGAGGACAGGTGCAGGCAGGTAGGTAGCCGCCAGGAAGCTGCGGCACAGGAACAGCAGGTACAGCCGGAAGATGCGGTATTCAGAAGGTCTGGCAACAACAGGTCCCAGAAGACAGCACATAGTCCCAGAAGACCGAGAGAAGCAGGACCAGCCGGTCTGGCACAGGAGAGGCCAAGGTGGTAGGAAAGTCGTCTAGCCGGGTCGGCAACAGGCGGACAGCGGGGTACCGTGGATCAGGCAGAGGGATGGTCAGAGCAAGCCGAGGTCAGGGCAGGCAGAAGACGGGAACAAGCCGGGTCTCAGGAACTGGATCAAGCAGAGGCGATAGGCACAGGTACAGGTAGTCTCAGGGGAACGCTGTAGACCGGACAGCAAGAGGCCAGGATCTCAGGACACATTAAATACCCCTTTTTGGCGCCAAATCGGCACCTGCGCGTGCTTGTGCGCCGTTACCGCCGGTGCATGTGCCCGCCGCGGTACCGGTACCGTGGACACGCGCGCGCCCGTGCGCCGTTGCCGCGATTGCGCGCGCCCCGTGCGCGCCGACGCCCCGTTGGCGCCATCTGGTGGCTGAGATAGATCGTGACAGGTACTAGCTGATTGGAGTAAAGCCAATATAGCACCAATATTAAAAATAAAGAACCTCTGGGGCAATCAAGGATGGAGAAGGACCTGGGGTCCTAGTAGGATGATAGGCTCAGCAATGGCATGCAATGCCAAGCTGCTGCAAACAAAAGGAAACAGAATATTAGCATGCATTCAAAAAGGAATAAACTCAAGAGATAAAGCGATAATTCTCCTACTATACAAGACTCTCTGGTCCGGCCGCACCTGGAGAATGCTGTCCAGTTCTGGGCACCAGTCCTCAGGAAGGATGTACTGGAAATGGAGAGAGTACAGAGAAGGGCAACACAACTAATAAAGGGACTGTAGGACATTAGTTATGAGGAAAGGTTATGAGCACTGAACTTGTTCTCTCTGTAGAGAAGACTCTTGAGAGGGGTTATGATTATAATTTACAAATACCATACTGGTGACCCCACAATGGGGATAAACTTTTCTACGAAAGTGAGTTTAATAAGACGCGTGGCCACTTATTAAAATTAGAAGAAAGGTTTACCTTAAACTGCATAGAGGGTTCTTTACTGTAAGATCGGCAAGGATGTAGAATTCCTTTCCACCGGCAGTGGTTTCAGCGTGGAGCATCAATATTTTCAAAGAAGCTATTAGATAAGCACCTGAACTACCACAACATACAGGGATATACAATGTAATACTGACATAAATCACACACATAGGTTGGACTTGATGAACTTGTGTTTTTTTTTCAACCTCACCTATTATTTAACTATGTAAGCCCCGGGGGTGTCCCATCCCGCCGTCTGTTAAAACAATCAAGCAGCTGAATAGACGCTATGATTGCTTTTACTTTTCAGGGAATCACTGGTAGAAAAAAAATATATCTGAATGATGCCTGCAGCTGCAGGCATCATTCAGATATATCCACTCAGTGACCAGGATGTCATATGACGGCCTTGGGCAGGATGTGGTTAAATGATATAAAAAAAAGATATGTATATGAAAAAAACCCTCTCCGGGTCAAATGTTCTTATAGAGTAAATCAAGATAATGGCCACTAGATAGCGCTGAAAATCTTAGGAAATTAATACTTATTTACTACGATCATCATCTCCATCTAGTGGCCATTATGCAGTATTTTCCTGATTTACTCTATAAAACACATTCAACCTAGAGAGAAAATAGCACAATAACATTTGATTTTCCCCCATTCACGCACAACCAAGTTATATGCAGTTTCACAGGGTGAATAACTCTGCAAATATATATTCTGTATATACCCTATAATGTACACACATGCACAATTTCAGTTTACACATCTTTTGACTACAGTTTTAACCTTAATATATTGTACATATATAAGTTTTTCTACTTTGTTTTTTTTTTGTTTTCATTAAAAACGATTTTGGTTGTTATCAAAAACATTGTTTTATAAATATCTGTGCAGCGATCATGGGATATACAAAACCAATTGTATCTCTTTAATAAAGGTGCTTCCCTTTCAGAAAATACATGTTCCATGGTGCATCTTCATATAAAACTAGTTTTGCCATCCGCAATGCAAAATGAGATACTGGGCTCAGTTAAACTGTAAAGATTTTTTTTTGCAACATGTTAATGTGACAACTCTAAAAATGATTTGCTAGTTTTTTACAGGAAATACAAACAGTGGCTCTAGTGACATGGTATGACTTCATATTAAGATGAAATCAGATTTCAGTCACAGAAGGTGTTTTTTGTAGCAAAAGATCCAGTAGATTTTGTAGTTGACAATAACAATTTTGCTGTAAATTAAAAGCTGAACTCTGTACGTTAAAGCATCTTATTATCTTACATTGCCCACCATCAACGATGGTTCTTTATTAACTGGCTGCTGCAACATTCACAAAGAGAATGAGGAAAAAAATACTTTTCCATTGGTATTACACTCTAGTCCCTCTTTTGACAACAGATGCTGGAGATGTAAGATGGCTCCAGGAACAATCACAGTAGTTAAATGATGACACTGTACTGCACTGGTGACAATATGTAAAAGATTAAAAACATTGTTTTAATATAATTTATTAGTTTTCAAAAACTCACCGTACCTCTTACTAAATACATTGGACTGTCTTTTTTTAGAAAAATGGGTAATTTGGGGGGGGGGGGGGCATTTGTACTGTCCTGGCGTTTTCGGGCTTCAAGAAATGAGATAGGCCGTCAGTACATCAGGATTGATCAATTTTCAAATATATACTATGGTTTGTGGACTCTATAACTTTCACACAAACGAAATAATATACACCGATTTGAGTTATTTTCACCAACGAAATGTAGCAGAATACATTTTTGCCCTAAATTTATGAAGAAAGATTATTTATTTGCAAATTACTTCTAACAAACAAAAACAAGTTTTTTTTATTTTTTTTATTCAACCCAGTGGTCATTAACCACTTAAGACCCGGACCTTTATGCAGGTAAAGGACCTGGTCAGTTTTTGCGATTCGGCACTGCGTCGCTTTAACTGATAATTGCGCGGTCGTGCGATGTGGCTCCCAAACAAAATTAGCGTCGTTTTTTTCCCACAAATAGAGCTTTCTTTTGGTGGTATTTGATCACTTCTGCGGTTTCTATTTTTTTGCGCTATAAACAAAAATAGAGCGTCAATTTTGAAAAAAATACAATATTTTTTACTTTTTGCTATAATAAATATCCAATGTATAACGAGAAAAATTGCGCATACCTTATGTGTACAAAATATAAATGAAGCTGCGACTCAAAAATGTTATACAACATCAGAATACATAAAGGTAAAAGAGGAGTCGCCGCGCTATACAAAAAAGGACAAATGCCTATTATCCAATATGCTTAAATTGAACACAATATAAATAAAGTGACCAAATAACATACAGTGAATGTCTATGATATATATAAAAATATATAAAATTGAAAAGGGAGAAAAATGAAATAAAAAAGCAAAGTCCAATAGTAGACAAAGATAAGGATAGTCTGCCCAAAGTGCACCCGCAAAGTACAGCCATCATCCGTTCTGACGTCACCTCATCACGTGTGAGGACCCGGAAGAGACAGGTACACGCTACTGAGAGCCGGCCGGCTGATTTGTTTTTATGCTGATATACTACAGGTTTGATGTAAGTGTGCATTCTCTTTTACCTATTAATTATATGAGAGATTTTACACTATGCAAGTCTTCCTTGGTTCCTTTTTCATATCCTGGAGTGCTGCTACCCTTTGACTGATTGAGATACTGGTGAAGACTTGGCTCATCTATTCTGACGGATGTTGCAATTACACTCCCACTGTGGATGATGGCTGTATTCCTGCCTCCCTGCTGTTTTTGATCTCTTTGAGATCTTTGGCTCTGGTAAGGGTCAGTGTTTGATGGTGGTGGAGGCTCTTGTTTCGTCATCTACTGCACCGTGTGTGGATCATTTGCACTTTGGGCAGACTATCCTTATCTTTGTCTACTATTGGACTTTGCTTTTTTATTTCATTTTTTTCACTTTTCAATTTTATATATTTTTATATATATCATAGACATTCACTGTATGTTATTTGGTCACTTTATTTCTATTGTGTTCAATTTAAGCATATTGGATAATAGGCATTTTGTCCTTTTTTGTATAGCGCGACGACTCCTCTTTTTCCTTTATAATAAATATTCCCCAAAAAGATATAAAAAAACATTTTTTTCCTCAGTTTAGGCCGATACATATTCTTCTACCTATTTTTGGTAAAAAAAAAATCGCAATAAGCGTTTATTGATTGGTTTGCGCAAAATCTATAGCGTTTACAAAATAGGAGATAGTTTTATTGCATTTTTATTATATATTTTTTTAAACTACTAATGGCGGCAATCAGCCATTTTTTTCATGACTGCGACATTATGGCGGACACATCGGACAATTTTGACACATTTTTGGAACCATTGTCATTTTCACAGCAAACAGTGCTATAAAAATGCATTGTTTACTGTGAAAATGACAGTGCAGTTTAGGAGTTAACCACTAGGGGGCACTGTATGGGTTATGTGTGACCTCATATGTTTTTCTAACTGTAGGGGGGCGGGGCTGGACGTGTGACGTCATTGATCTTGTTTCCCTATATTAGGGAACACACGATCAATGAAGCTGCCACTGTGAAGAACGGGGAAGCTGTGTCTCCCCGTTCTTCAGCTCCGGGGACCGATCGCGGGACTCCGGCGGCGATTGGGTCCCGCGGTCACAGAGCTTCGGACCGGGTCGCGGGTGCGCGCCCGCGACCCAATGCTGGGCACTTAAAGAGGACGTACAGGTACGTGCTTGTGCCCAGCCGTGCCATTCTGCTGACGTATATCTGCAGGAGGCGGTCCTTAAGTGGTTAACTACCATAAAAAAAAAACTTGATTTGTGTGCAAGAAATTATACAATTTTCATGCGGGCTGTGTTGCGTGACAGTGCAATTGTCATTCAAAGTGTGACCTCGCTGAAAGCAGAAAATTGGCCTGGGCAGGAAGGGGGTGAAAGTGCCCAGTATTGAAGTGGTTAAAAATGAATGAAATGGCATATTTGGTTTGTGGTGCTCAGATGCAGCATAGTTTAGCTTTAATGCTGCAGAAAAATATTTAAGAAAATAATAACAATATAATAGATTTTCCAAGACTCCTGGTCTGTTACAGAAGATTGTCAGAGCCTGCAGACACATTACAGAAGTGGTTGCAGACCGAGCACATGTTACAAAACACACACAGCGCAAAAACCAGTACTACTTACAGTCCCTTTAAGAAATGCTGCATCCAAGGACTTGTTCAAACCATGTTCATAGAGCTGCGTTTTGCTCCACACCACTGCACATGTATGGTGTGA
Source organism: Rana temporaria (assembly GCF_905171775.1). Lineage (NCBI taxonomy): Eukaryota > Metazoa > Chordata > Amphibia > Anura > Ranidae > Rana > Rana temporaria. The sequence goes on along the minus strand of NC_053496.1, from coordinate 86,221,230 downwards.
GCATGGCACATACAACCACAATTTCAAAAAAGATCGGTGCTGTGTAAAATCTAGATGAAAACAGAATGCAATGATTTGAATTTTGAAATTGAGGCAAAGTAAGTGGTACTAACAAGAACGCACTGGAGAGAACATTTTGCAACTAATTAGGTTAATTGGCAACAGGTCAGTAACACGATTAAAAAAGAGCATCTTAGAGAGTCAGAGTGTGTCAGAAGTAAAGATGGGCAGAGATCCACCAATTTGTGAAAAGCTACGTCTAAAATTTTTGAACAATATAAGAATAATGCTCCTTAATGTAAAATTGCAAACACTTTAAATATATCTATATAAATTGTCTACATTACATAATATCTTTAACCACTTGCCCACCAGGTAAATTCTGGCACTTCTCTCCTTCATGTGAAAATCACAATTTTTTTGCTAGAAAATTTATCAGAACCCCCAAACATTATATATTTTTTTTTAGCAGACATCCTAGGGAATAAAATGGCAGTCATTGCAATACTTTTTGTCACACCGTATTTGCGCAGCGGTCTTACAAGCGCACTTTTTTTGGATAAAAATCACTTTTTTGAATTAAAAAATAAGACAACAATACATTTTGCCCAATTTTTTTATATATTGTGAAAGATAATGTTACGCCGAGTAAAATGATACCCAACATGTCACGCTTAAAAATTGCGCCCGCTCGTGGCATGGCGTCAAACTTTTACCCTTAAAAATCTCGATAGGCGACGTTTAAAAAATTCTACAGGTTGCATTTTTTGAGTTGCAGAGTAGGTCTAGGGCTAGAATTATTGCTCTCACTCTAACGATCGCGGCGATACCTCACTTGTGTGGTTTGAATACCGTTTTCATATGCGGGCGCTACTCGCGTATGCGTTTGCTTCTGCGCGCAAGCTCGTCGGGACGGGGCGCTTTAAAAAATTTTTTTTTGGTTTTCTTATTTATTTTTATTTAGTTTTATAATTTTTTACACTGAAAAAAAATAAATAAAAAAAATTGATCACTTTTATTCCTATTACAAGGAATGTAAACATCCCTTGTAATAGAAAAAAGCATGACAGGTCCTCTTAAATATGAGATCTGGGGTCAAAAAGACCTCAGATCTCATAATTAGACTTAAATGCAAAAAAAAAAAAAAAAAAAAAAAAAATGTCATTTTTTCAAATGACAAAAAAAAAAATGTTTCTTTAAGAGGCTGGGCGGGACTGACGTTTTGACGTCACTTCCGCCCAGCAGAGCGATGAGGACGGGTGAAGGAGATTTCTCCTTCAGTCCCGTCCCCGCTCAGCTGCCGGACACATCGGATCCCCTCCGCCGCTACCGACGGCTCCGGTAAGCGGCGGAGAGCGCGGGAGAGCGGCGGGAGGGGGGGGGCCCCTCTCCCGCCACCGATAACGGCGATCTCGCGGCGAATCCGCCGCGGAGACCACCGTTATCGTGTACACCACCGCCCCCTGAAAAGATGAATATCTCGGTTGTGGCAGCAGCTGCTGCCGTTATCGAGATATTCAACTTTAAAAAGGAGGACGTCTTTTTGACATGGGGCGGTGGTCAAGAGGTTAAAAGATGCAGAGATTCTATAGAAATATCTGTGTGTGTGCGACAAGGCTGAAACACAGTATTGGATGGCTGTGGTCTTTGGGCCCTCAGACGGCACTGCATTAAAAAACAGGCATGATTCTGTGATGGACATCACTGCATAGGCTCAGGAATACTTACTAAAATCACAGTCTGGGAACAAAGTTTACCGTGCCATCCAAAAATGCAAGCAGTAAAGCTCTATCATGCAAAGAAGCCATATCTGAACATGATCCAGAAAGTCCACTGTCTTCTCTGGGCCAAAGCTCATTTAAAATGGTCTGTTTCGAACTGGAAAACTGTTCTGTGGTCAGAAGAATCAACATTTGATATTCCCTTTCTCAACTCTGAGCACCGCGTCCGTCGAACTAAAGAAGAAAGGGACCTTTCAGCTTGTTATCAGCGATCAGTTGAAAATCCTTTATCTCTGATGGTATGGGGGTGCATTAGTCCATATGGAATGGGCAGTTTACTGTCAGGAGTCAGCAGCTGGGAGACCAGATACAGTGGGGAAAATAATCTGATCCTCTGCAGATTTTGTAAGTTTGCTCACTTACAAAGAAATGAAGGGTCTATAATTTTTATCATAGGTGTATTTTAATTAATAGAGACATAATATCAATGAAAAATCCAGAAAAACACATATAAATGTTATAAATTGAGTTGAAGTTTAGTGAGTAAAATAAGAATTTGATCCCCTACCAACCAACAATAATTATTTCCACCAGCATGGGCAAGACCAAAGAGCTGTCAAAGGATGTGAGGGACAAGATTTTAGACCTGCACAAGGCTGGAATGGGCTACAAGACCATCAGCGAGAAGATTGGATTGATTATTGCAAATGGAAGAAATACAAAATATCCATCAATCGTTCTATGTCTGGAGCTCCGTGCAAGATTTTGCCTCATGGGGTAAGGATGATCATGAGAAAAGTGAGGGATCAGCCCAGAACTACACGGGAGGAGCCTGTGAATGATCTCAAGGCAGTTGGGACCACAGTCACTAAACAAACCTTTGGTAATACAATATGCTGCCATGGATTGAAATCCTGCAGTGCCCACAAGGTCCCCCTCCTCAAGAAGGCGCGTGTACAGGCTCATCTGAAGTTTGGCAATACACATCTAAATGATTCAGAGAAGGATTGGTAGAAAGTGCTGTGGTCAGATGAGACCAAAATTGAGCTCTTTGGCATTAGCTCGACTCACCGTGTTTGGAGGAAGAAAAATGCTGACTATGACCCTAAGAACATCATCCCTACAGTCAAGCACAGAGGTGGAAACATTATCCTTTGGGGTGGTTTCTCTGCTAAAGATACATGCAGACTTTGCCGCATTGAGGGGCCAATGGACGGGGCCATGTATTGTAAAATCTTGGATGAGAACCTTCTTCCTCAGCCAGAACACTGAAGATGGGTCGTGAATGGGTCTTCCAGCATGACAATGACCCAAAACATACCACCAAGGCAACAAAAAAGTGGCTCAAGAAGAAGCACATTAAGGTCATGGAGTGGCCAACCAGTCCCCAGACCTTCATCCTATAGAAAATTTATGATGGGAGCTGAAAAATCGAGTTGCCAACAGACAGCCAAGAAAATTTAAGGATTTAGAGAAGATCTGTAAAGAGTAGACCAATATCCCTCCTAAGATGTGTGCAAGCCTGGTAACCAACTACAAAAAACATCTTACCTCTGCTTGCCAACAAGAGTTATTACTTATTTTACTCACTGAAATGCAACTCAATTTATAACATTTATATCATGTGTTTTTCTGGATTTTTGGTTGATATTCTGTCTCTATCATTTAAAATACTCCTATGATAAAAAAATATAGACCCTTCATTTCTTTGTAAGTGGGCACACTTACAAAATCTGCAGGAGATCAAATTATTTTCCCGACTGTATCTGGTCTCCCAGCTACTGACTCCTGACAGTAAGCTTCTCATTCCATCCACATTAATGCACCCCCATACCATCAGAGATGAAGGCTTTTGAACTGATCACTGATAACAAGCCAGAAAGGTCCCTCTCCTCTTCAGTGGGCAAACTTACAAAATCTGCAGGGGATCAAATAATTATTTTCCACACTGTATATGTAGCTACACCAAGAAACTGGGACCAGATCATATATACATATATTCACAACAACTAACTATATGCAAAATGAGGGATAGTGATACCAGGGATGCAAGGAAGAGAGAAATCAAGACTGGGTGCAGGAACACGAAACCAGTGTAAGTAGCAGGGTACAAGATGCAAGGCTAGCTCAGGAGCAGGATATACAGGCATAAGGATCTGGTGGCAAGGATGGCAATCAAAACAGTCATGCGCTGTGTGCTAATGGGAGCAGCATTATATGTCCTTCTAGTGGCTGAGACCATTTGGAACTGATTACTGGGGCATGCTCGCCTCTGGTAGACACTGGAACTGCAGAAATCAACCCAGAGCATGACCTTGCCCAGCAGGAGGTAAACACAGCTCCAACACTAAGGCCCCTTTCACACGGGGCGGATCAGTAATGATCCGCCCCGTGAACCTCCGCTTGCTCAGCGGGGATCGCTCCGTTGATCCCCGCTGAGCCGGCGGATGACAGGGCGGTCCCCGCAAACTGTGCAGGGACCGCCCTGTTTTTTCTCCGCTCTCCCCTATGGGGGGATCGGATGAACATGGACCGCCTGTCTGTGTTCACCCGATCCGATCCACCAGACGGATGGAAAAGTAGGTTTTTCCTCCGTCACACTTTGGCGGATCGGAGCCGGTCGGATATGAGCGGGCATGTCAGCACTGACATCCGTGGCTCCATAGAGGAGCACGGAGCGCCCGTTCAGGTCCGCCTAAAAAACTGGCAGGCGGATCTGAGCAGTCCGCCCGTGTGAAAGAGCCCTTACACTTCTGAAAAGTGTGCAGAGAAATGCTCAACTCAACAGGTATGTGTAAACAAGCCCCATATTTATTGTTTCCTAACAGCAAAGATCCATTATCAAAGACCAGAGAAAAAAGAGCTTTCTTTCTTTTGGTGGTATTTGATCACCTCTGCGGTTTTTAGTTTTTGCACCATAATAAATATCCCCCAAAAATATATATATATATAAAAAAAAAAATTCCTCAGTTTAGGCCAATACGTCTTTTTCTACATAGTTTTCGTAAAAAAATCGCAATAAGCGGTTATTGATTGGTTTGTGCAAAAGTTATAGCGTTTACAAAATAGGGGATAGTTTTATGGCATTTTTATTAATATTTTTTTTTTACTAGTAATGGCGGCGATCAGCGATTTTTATCGGTACTGTGACCTTATGGCGGACACTTTTGACACATTTTTGGGACCATTGGCATTTTTATAGCGATCAGTGGTGTAAAAATGCATTGATTACTATAAAAATTACACTGGCAGGGAAGAGGTTAACATTAGGGGGCGAGGAAGGGGTTAATCATGTTCCCTGGGTGTGTTCTAACTGAAGGGGGGGTGGGACTGAAATGGGGAAATGACAAATCGCTGTTCATACATTTAATGAACAGACAATAAGTACGGTAACTTCTCCCTCTGACAGGACCAGGAGCTGTGTGTTTACACACACAGCTCCCGATTGTCGCTCTGTAACGAGCGATCGCGGGTGCCCGGCGGTGAGCATGCCCGCCGGGCACACGCGTCAGGGGCGAGCGGGGAGATGACGTATAGCTACGTGATCTCGCCCAGCCGAGCCGACCTGCCGCCGTATAACTGTGGTGGCTGGTCGGCAAGTAGTTAAAGTAAGGCTGTTTTTCACCACCAAAATGTTGTGAACTTAATGCTTTAGTTTCATGCCATATGCTGGCTATAGTGGATTCATTGATTAAAGCAGGATGTACTAATCGCTGGCTCTGGCAAGACACACATAGTTCTGGACAACCCCCATGTATTATATTAGGCACAAAAAAAAAAAAAAAAAACAATACCTAGAAAGCCTTTCTCCATTCTTGATGAGGCTAACTGGGCTCTGTGTCATGATTACACAAAAAACAAAACCTAGAACCTTATGTTTGCTGCCTTGTACCTTATAGAAGAGATTTTTTTAGAAAGGGATGGACTGTTTTCACTGTGGACCCAGTCATTGGGTCTTGTACATCTTGTACTAAATTATCAATCTACTGTTCCTATTGTGGGCATTTCCTTTTGTAAAGCGGACCTTCGGTAATTTTTCAACTTTCCATCTATTAAATCTTCTGCTCTTGTTGTTTTAACTTTAGAAAGCAAAACATTTTTTCTGCCAGTAAATAGCTTATACAGCCCATTTCCTGTTTCTTGTCTGGTCATTAGCCTAGGCTTATGACATCACATACAGCTCTCTCTCACTCTCGTAAGAGTTTGCCAAGAAGGGAGGGGGGTGAGCCATAAGAGGGCCAATGAAAGCTGCAGAGCTGGAGGTGTGTCTGTGTTTAGTGAAGTGAATTGAACAGGCAGCAGCTTCAGCTGCCCACAGTTAAAATCACTGCAGCCAGACTTAGTGGAGGGAGATTTCTGCAGCATAAGTACAGAATCACAGTATATATAAACTAATATGCAAAGTGGTTGGAGGGAAGCTTTAGAATGGCAAAGATGTTTTTATTACAAATTATGTGCGCAGACAGCCGTTCCTCTTTAAGTTTAGAGACACTTTTTAGGTCCTCCTTTGCGCTGGCAGGTCTAGTCCTGCAGCCAGCCTTTTCCACCCAGTCAGTTGCCCAGACTGTGACGAACTTGACTTCAGAACTCAGCAGTTAAATTTCTCCTGGTATAGATAATTCTATTCTTTCTCCAAGACTACAGCTCTTCCCCCTGGCCCTACTATTCTGTGTAGACACCATGGAGAATGTTATTAGTTAAATCTCCTGAATGCCCTTACTTTCTGTACATATGCACATAATTGTAGCTTAGAGCTTGATTGGCTGACCCTGCTCAGGAAACTTTCTTTTTGCACATCCCCTTTAAAGGTGAGCTCCTGTTTGGGAAATCCATTGAGAAATACATTGAAGTGGTTATGGAGGAATCCCACTATTCACAGTCACAACTCTGTATTAAATGTTCCTCTGTACGATCTGTCACCCTCTCATCATTTACTACAGGTCCATCGTTTTGTGGCAGACCCTTCACCCTTTGCTCCAGTTTAGTAAAATGAACTTTGTGTATATGTATACTCATACAGGCTATGCAGACTTGCCATTCTTTTAGGTTGTTTTATAATATATACTGTATGTATACTATACTATGCTTGGCTTTCTTTTAAAGAAAGTGAATGAAATTATTGTTGTATTGCGGTGTCCAGTAAGAGAAATGAGCTGAAAGGAATTCTAGTAAGCATGGTGGTATTGGCTGAAATTCAGAGTGCTGTGTGTGAGGCCACAGCTGGATGCCTTTTTTGGAATTTCATATCTATGAAATACTGCACACGGTTAAGATCCCTTGCAGTTAGTTGTCAGGGGAACCAAGATTAATCCATGTGCACTGCTAATTGTTACAGCCCAGTTTCTTCAATTTCTCACACAGACTTTTGTATGAATATTTCAAATTTTTTTTTTTGTGAATTTGAAAAGGGATCTCATTGCTGAATTATGAAACCTTGCTACACTTTTTCACAATAGCCTAACTCCTTTTAAGCATACATATATTTTGGAACAAGTGTAAAATGTAAACGTTCTCTGCATTTCTCACCACCCAGCTGCTTTCATTCCACCAGACATGGTGAACGAAAGGCATCATTTGTTTAATTTAATGTATAAAGGAGACTTCATGCCTGTAAGCTCCAGTTACTAGTGCAATCATGGCCAAACAGACTTCCATGTTAATTTAGGTAATGGTACCAAATCACATTTAAATAAATGAATGGGGAAAAAAAATTTTTTGTCATTAAGTCAGCTGTTTACATTCTCTATTGCCATTTTCTCTTAATATTTGTGGATCCATGCAGTCAAAGTAATATACACCAATACGCTTTTTAATAACAAAATTCAAAATTTTCTACATGTTTTTATTGAGGCTGGATTTTTAGGTAGCATGGAAATTCTCTTTGTTAGCAAGAAATTAATCCATTTGGTTTATGTTCCAATGCTATCAAGAGCATGAACAAATAATATTAATAATGATCATAAACCATTGGTTATTACTCCCACCCACAGGCAAGAGTAGGGATGTAAAGGCCACATAGTCTTCCCTGCTGGCTCCTCTTCATGGTGCACATGTTCAATGGCTCTATATATTCCTATAAGTTGGACATTTTCCACAGGAAGGCAGGCGGCGTGTGTGTGCAGGAAGAGAAGGAGTTGTTGAGAACATGCTTGAAGATTTCTGGAAAGGAGACAAAGGTAAGTGTTTAATACAGTACTGCAGTCCTCCCTCAAAGGGGTGGGGTATTTATTAAAGGACAACTCACTAAATGTAAACATATCCTTTAAAAGTAGAAAAATGTGTCCGTGAGAGTTAACGATAGTGCCATCATTTAATGACCGATAAATCGTTCAGTGGACATAAGTGAATCTTTTTTTTTTTTTACATATACCTAGATTAAACAGTTCAGACGGGAAGTACATTAACCTTTAAATTTATCGTTCGTTCGGCAGAAAATTTACAAACTTGTCCTTTTCTTTTTTCGGCTCAAAAACGTCCCAACGATTTTTGATTTTGTGCCCATTAATTGGCTGGAAAACAAACAAAATGGCCAAATTACCGAATTTCGGCTGATTTTACAAATAACGTGGTGTTTATTTTGAAGGGTAGAGACATACATAGTATTGACAATGGCATCATAAGTACAATAAAAGAAATTGTAACATAAAGGTCCAAGTAGATAACATATTCAACACGGCTCATACAATCGATCGCGTATTACATAAGCACAATAATTAACAGCAGGAACGTAAAACAAAAAAAAGGTCCAAACGCTGGGTCCATGTCCATAGAAGAGTGAGTAACCATCAAATTGAATGTTTAACGTACAAAATATCAGTCGGATAACTCATTGCACATGGCTGCATTTCCTAACCAATTGTTAAAAATGTTACCATATTTGGCCGGGCAGCCCCTGTGGGCATACATCTCTTTTTTGTAGGGTAAAACTTTGTCAAAGGGGTTGTAAAGGTTCATTTTTTATTTTCTAAAAATGTTCCTTTAACCATTTGCCTACAGGGCACTTTCACCCCCTTCCTGCCCAAGCAATTTTTCAGCTTTCAGCACTGTCACATTTTGAATGACAATTGCGCAGTCATGCAGCACTGTACCCAAATTAAATTGTTATCATTTTCTCCCCACAAATAGAGCTTTCTTTTAGTGGTATTTGATCACCTCTGCGGTTTATATTCCTTGCGCTATAAACAAAAAAAGAGGGACACGTTTGAAAAAAAAACACTATTTTTTACTTTTTGCTATAATAAATATCCATTTTTTTAAACACATTTTTTCCTCAGTTTAGGCCGATACATATTCTTTTACATATTTTTGGTATAAAAAAAAAAATCGCAATAAGCGTATATTGATTGGTTTGCGCAAAAGTTATAGCAGTTACAAAATAGGGGATAGTTTCATAGCATTTTTTTTATTATTATTTTTTTACTAGTAATGGCGGCGACATGGATCTGTGTGTTTACACACACAGATCCACGGTCCTGCTCAGTTACTGGGCAATCGCGGGTACCTGGTGGCCATTGCGGCCGCCGGGCACGCACATTGGGTCCCCAGTGACACAGCGGGTGCGCGCCCCCTAGTGGCTTGTGAAGGCACCACATCATATGACGTCAGCCCAGAACAAGAGGGTCTTCCTCCCGCCGTCATTTGACAGTGGGCGGTGGGCAAGCAGTTAAGCTAGTGCATTTTCCCTTCTAAATGTTTTTTTTCTTTGTCTGAATTTCTCACTTCCTGTTTTTCCTCAGTAAGCTTGCCCCCATCATCTGAGCTGTTCTGGCTGGGGGTTAGTCAGCTTACTGAGGAAGAACAGGAAATGAAAAATTCAGACAAAGAAAAAAACATTTAGAAGGGAAATCGAAGGAAAATGTAAGTGAACCTACAATGCACTAGCTTAAAGGAACCTATTTATAAAATAAAAAACAAATCTTTACAACCCCTTTAATTGCATATATCCATTCCTGGATTGTCTGTGGCGTGTGACCCTTAACTATTTTCTCGATTTTCTAGATTACTCATAATTTAGCTATAAATAAAGATTGCTTGGCTGTAGTCTTGACAACGCGTATCGGGGCGTGGCTCTTCCTCAGGTCGTGACTTGAGGAATGGCCACGCCCCGATATGCGTTGTCAAGACTACAGCCAAGCACTCTCTCTCCCTGCCTCTTTCGGCTTGCTCTTCACCATATTGAGCTCCAAGCCTTGCCTTGATATCGTTCTCCAAGCCTTGCCTTGATATCGTTCTCCCCAAGCTCTTCACCACTCTAAGCTCCAAGCTTCGCTTTGGATTTGGTCTCCCTGAGCTCTTTGACGTCACGCCCGGGAGTCCCACATCATTCGTGTTCCTATTAGAGCCCGCTCACACTGTTTTCTGGCTTTTCCTTCCATCTGCGGCTGGCCGGCTGATTTACCACTTATTGCTGGGATCCAGTTGAAGCTTGATTCGGCTCCCTTTTCACACATAATTTGGACTGTGTTCCTCTCCCCTCCCCACCCGTGGGGACTTCATAGGGGACACATGAGTATTTCTAATTGCAGCAAACTTTCCAACCAGCCGGTCTATTGGCCGCCTCCACAAGGTATTACTATAGTGCTGAGCAAGCTGATTGTTGACCATCCATGCAAAGGAGGATTGAATTGTTTTTTAATACATTACCTATGGCAACATTAAATAGATAGATCGTTCTGCTTAATGATTTTTGCCTGTTCATTTTGTCCACCCAAGACTTGGCCCAAATAGCGCTTTTTTGTATGGTTGCTTCTGATTGTATGAAAGCCTAGTGGAGACCACCTTGCTGGTGTCCAGTGCATCCTCCCATTCGTCATCCTCTATCTAGCCCACATCACCAGCCCAAAATCCTTCAATTTATATTCAAGCGTCACCGCAGTGGGACGAAAAAGAGAGTTGTAAAACACTGAGATAAGTTTAAGGGAATCTTGTGCAGAGGATATACAGAGGGAGAAGAATAAAAAAAAAAAGCTTAGAGGAGAGTAGAGTCGCATAACATGTTGGTCATACAATCAGCTTTTCTCTCTCTGCTGTGGTGCATTCTGCTAAAAAACTCTTCAATGGGAACACAGGCAGCAGTAAACGCCTGAAAGTGGTTTAAACCTATACCGTAGTAGGCTTAAAGAATTTACAGTGCCTTGAAATAGTATTCATACCCCTTGAAATTGTACACATTTTGTCATGTTACAACCAAAAATGTAAATATATTTTATTGGGATTTTATGTGATGGACCAACACAAGGTGGCACATAATTGTGAAGTAGAAAGAAAATGATAAATGGTTTTCAACATTTTTTTACAAATAGATATGTGAAAAGTGTGGCGTGCATTTCTATTCAGCCCCCCTGAATCAACACTCTGTAGAACCACCTTTCGCTGCATTTACAGCTGCAAGTCTTTTTGGGGATGTCTCTACCAGCTTTTCACATCTAGAGAGTGAGATTTTTGCCCATTCTTCTTTGCAAAATAGCTCAAGCTCTGTTAGATTGGATAGAGAGCATCTCTGAACAGGAATTTTCAAGTCTTGCCACATATTCTCATTTGGATTTAGGTCTGGACTTGACTGGGCCATTCTAACCCATGAATATGCTTTGATCTAAACCATTCCATTGTAGCTCTGGCTGTATGTTTAGGGTCATTGTCCTGTTGGAAGGTGAACCTCCACCCCAGTTCCAAGTCTTTTGCAGACTCCTAACAGATTTTCTTCTAAGATTGCCCTGTATTTGGCTCCATCAATCTTCTCATCAAGTCTGAGCAACTTCCCTGTCCCTGCGGAAAAAACGCATCACCACACCATGATTATGCCACCACCATGTTTCACTGTGGGGATGGTGTGTTCAGGGTGATGTGCAGTGTTAGTTTTCCACCACATATATAGCATTTTGCTTTTAGGCCAAAAAGTTCAATTTGGTCTCATCTGACCAGAACACCTTCTTCTACATGTTTGCTGTGTCCCCCACATGGCTTCTCACAAAAGGCAAACAGCACTTCTTATGGCTTTCTTTCAACAATGACTTTCTTCTTGCCACACTTTCGTAAAGGTCAGATTCGTGGAGTGCACGACTAACAGTTGTCCTGTGGACAGATTCTCCCACCTGAGCTGTGGATCTCTGCAGTTCCTCCAGAGATACCATCTTCTTTTTCTTTATTAAATATAAATTAGATACAATATTTCATTCACAATCGAATAGCCTGTACAGGCCCAATTCATACAAAAATACTTAATTTTCCCATTATAATAAAAACCCGTCCCTAACCCTTTCCCCTCCTACCATCTTGTGTCGTATCTCCCTTTACCTATCGTCCTTCCTGCTCTATACCATCCATTCTGAAAATCTCTGTGTCTGCTTATATTTTAACCAATCTTGCCATTTCAATTAGAACCCCCGTTCTCCTCCCTCCCCGATAAATCTTAGCTGTTCTGTGTAATAAATATTATTTATTTTACATAACCAATTCCTCACCGTAGGGCTCTTGGGGTCCTTCCACTGTCTGGGAATCAAACTTTTCGCTGCGTTTAGGAAATAAGGAAGTAAGGTTCTCATGTACTGTTTTATAGGCATTTTAGTCCCGTGAAACAGGCATTTCCACGGCTCCTCTGATATTTTAATTCCAGTAATTTCCTATATTACTAATATCACTTTGTTCCAGTATGTTTTAATTTTTGGGCATGTCCACCATAAGTGCGATATAGTTCCCGGTTCCGAACAACCCCTCCAGCAAAATTTTGAGGTTTCCCTTTGATAGTGGTGTGCTATGTCTGGGGTTATATACCAGCATTAAAGGCATTTGTAATTAATTTCTATCAAACTACAGTTGGTTGATGTAGTATGTGTTAGCTTTAGTATTTTCCCCACGTCTATTTCCGTATCACCTGTTCCCAACTCCTCTTGTCATTTTTTAATATACGGTGGTGGCCCCAGTATTTTTAGGCCAGTCAGAATTTTTTAAATCGGGGAGATCCCTCCCTTTCCGTTTGGCGCTGAGCACAAGCGCTCTAGTGGGAGCAGATTACCCTCTGACCTAATCGGATAAGGGAGGGATTCAACTAAGTGTTTCAGCTGTGCGTACCGCCACCTGTTTAAATCAAATAATTGTTTTTTTATTTTCAATTCCTTATAAGTGCATATTTTACCTTCTTTTAAAATATCCTTTAATTGTGCGTCTTTGTTTTTTATTCAGTTACTAAACAAACTTGCTTTCCCCGGTGCAAAATAATTTGTGTCGTTTAGTGGGATTAGTGGGGAATTATATCCCCATTTTTCCTTTTTGTGTACCAGATCCCAAATTGACATTGATGTCAGTGTGATCATGTGCAAGTGTCTAAAATGTGTCGGGATCCAAATCTCTTTCCCTAATATTGCCTTATTCAAACTACTTTCCAATTTAACCCACCTTTTATCTTTATTTTTTTTTACCCAATCAACCACCCGTGCCATATGAATTGCCTTGTAATATGTGTTAATGTCCGGTACCCCTAAACCTCCATGTGCTTTATCTCTTGTTAATATTGCCATACTTATGCAGGGTTTTTTATTCTGCTATATAAACCTGCCTAATAACTTATTTTGTTAAGTTTTAAAATATCCTTTCGGAAGTGAGATCGGTAACATTTGTAATTTATATAATATCTTGGGGAGGGTTAGCATTTTAAAACTATTCTCCCTATCATAGACCTCTGTCTGGATGCAATTTTGTTTAAATCCGTTTTAATATCATTCAGTAATGGAATGTAGTTATGTTGGTAGATTGACTCAGGTGATGATGTGATATTAACTCCTAGATATTTTAACTCGGTGTCTCTCCAGATAAATGGGAAGTCCTGTTTGTTTCTACTTTCATCCTGTGCCTTAAAGCTTATGTGGAGTATTTCTGATTTTAGGGGATTCATTTTGAAATTTGATACCTCACCATATGTTTTAATAGGTTAGGGAGAGTTATTGTAGGGTTCATTATGTAGAGCAGAATATCATCGGCGTACGCCGCAAGTTTGTGTTCCTCTTTTTCTATCCGTATCCCCATTATGTCGCGATTATTTCTGATCCCAGCCAACAATGGTTCTAGAGATAGGATAAACCGTAAAGGGGACAAGGGACACCCCTGTCGGGTCCCATTAAACATCTCAAAAGACCCAGATACTGTTCCATTTATTTTAACCCTAGCGCTTGGGTGATTGTAAAGAGCATTTATCCACCCCATCATCTTAGGTCCCACCCCATATGCCTCCAATGTATTTTGTAGAAATCCCCAGTCTACTCTGTCAAATGCTTTTTCAGCGTCTATTGACATTAGTAGACCGGGGGATTTACTTGCTTTTATTTTTTGTATCAGTAGGAGCGTTCTAATACTATTATCCCCACTTTCCCTGCCTGGGATAAAACCCACTTGATCGGTATGCACCAGATCCTTCATTATTAACTTCATTCTGCCTGCTAATATTTTAGCGAATAGCTTTACGTCGGCATTCAGTAGGGAAATAGGTCTGTAACTGGAGCACAGAGAGGGGTCCTTGCCTTCCTTGGGGATTATCGTTATCGCGGCCTCCAATGCTTTGCGGCGAATCTCCCAATTAACGCCGATACCATTCATGTAGCAGCACATCTAGGGGACCAAAATGTCGCTAAACTTCTTGTAGTATGCTGTCGTCAGCCTGTCGGGACCTGGGCTTTTCCCTGCAGGGGACTCCTTTAGGTTTTCCCTTATTGCCGCTTCTGTAATGGGGTAATCTAAGGCAGGGTTTGACAAATTTGCTTGGAATCTAGGAGCCAGCTAAAAAAGTTAGGAGCCAGAAAACGCACCCCGTCCCGACGAGCTTACGCGCAGAAGCGAACACATACATGAGCAGCACCCGCATATGTAAATGGTGTTCAAACCACACATGTGAGGTATCCCGCGATTGGTAGAGCGAGAACACTAATTCTAGCTATAGACCTCCTCTGTAACTCAAAACATGCAACCTGTAGATTTTTTTAAACGTCGCCTATGAAGATTTTAAAGGGTAAAAGTTTGTCGGCATTCCACGAGCGGACACAATTTTGAAGCGTGACATTTTGGGTATGAATTTACTCGGCGTAACATTATCTTTCATAATATTAAAAAAAATGAGGATAACTTTACTGTTGTCTTATTTTTTTAATTAAAAAAAATTAAATTTTTTCTCAAAAAAGTGCGCTTGTAAGACCGCTGCGCAATTACGGCGTGACAGAAAGTATTGCAACGATCGCTATTTTATTCTCTAGGGTGTTAGGATAAAAAATATATATAATGTTTGGGAGTTCTAATTAGAGGGAAGAAGATGGCAGTGAAAATAGTGAAAAATAGTGAAAAATGACATTAGAATTGCTGTTTAACTTGTAATGCTTAACTTGTAATACCAACGGCCACCACCAGATGGCACCAGCTCACATCTGGTGGTAATAACTTGTAATACCAATGGCTCGCCACCAGATGGCGCCAGCTCACAAAAAAAAAAATTCCCATAATGTTCTTGGAATACTCTTGCGATTTCAGGGGTTGTATATACCTTTCCATCATTACCCTTTTGTATACTTTCAATGAAGTTAATTCTCGATTTTTTTTTTTTTTTAAACAGTTTGGATAGGTATTTTCCCGACAGATCACCCTATTGATACCTCTCTTTCTTAAGTCTATAGAGGGCCATTCAATTTTCCTGTTCAACAAGCTCTCTTAATTCCTTTTTTTTAGGATGACGGCACATTCCACTTCATGGTCGCATGTTTGTTTGTGTCGCTGTTCAAGATCAAAGATTATTTTATGTAACTCTTTACCTTTCCTCCGGCTCTCCTTTTTTTTCACGATTCCTATTGCAATCAGTATTCCCCTAATGTAGGCCTTGTGAGCATCCCATACTAATGATTCTGACATATATTCTGAGCTATTAGTTTTAAAATACAGTTCTAACTCCTCTGTATTCATATCTGCGACCTCTACATCTTGTATTAGATCTTCCTTTAGTCTCCAAGTATTATTTTTCTTTTGCACTCCCTCTATTTTTACGTTTATTGATATATGGGCATGATCTTATAAGGTAACAATTCCTATATTCGAACTTGTCACTGCGTCCAATGACCTATGATCCACCAAAAATAAGTCGATTCTTGAGTACGCCCCGTGTACAGCGGAATGGAATGTATAAGCACATATTTTAGGTTGTTGTATTCTCCATACGTCCATCAGTTGATGTTGGTGTAATTTCTTTTTAAGTGATTTCCATTGTGCATTCCCAGTCCGCTGCACACGTGATGTACAATCGACATCTGGGTCCAAACAGAGATTTAAATCCCCAGCCATAATTACCCCCCCCCCCCTTTCCATAAACTTCTCGATTACCCCCTTAAGGAATTTTATTGAGTTCTTGTTTGGTCCATAGATATTCGCTATGGAGTAGTCAACTTCATTTAATTTGCCCCTGAGCAACAAATAGCGCCCTTCCGGGTCTACCATTCTTTCCCCAGGGACAAATCTTACTTCCCTGGCAAAACCTATGGTGACTCCCTTAGCATGTTTAGTCGGAGAGTCCCCATAGTACCATAGCGAATAATCATATGAGCAGATTTTAAGATTTGAATCCTGAGAGATATGTGTCTCTTGTAGTAATACTACATCCTCTTTGAGATATTTTAATTCTCTCAGAATATTACCCATTTATATGGAAGTGTTAAGTCCACGTACATTTTTAAGGTACCCATTTTATCTGCCAGGTAATCGCCCTCCCCTCGCCCACCGTTCTACTATTTAATCCTAATTGGTTCCTGAATTTTTTTTCTGCATATCGGCAGGATTTACTATTTACTAAACTTTTGAAGGCAATTTGTTCCACTATATTTTAGTTAGAGTTATCAGAGTAAGGGGGCTGAACAGGGCCATCTTAATGGCATCATGGGCCCCTGGGAAAAGTAATGCACTGGAGCCCCTACCAGCCTGCCCCAAATGTATGCACCTACTTTCCCTACTTTCAATAATTAAAGTATAAATAGTTGATAGAATTAAACATATATATGTATATATATATATATATATATATATATACATATATATGTTTAATTCTATCAACTCGAGTATAAGCCGAGTTTTTCAGCACATTTTTTGGTGCTGAAAATGCCCTCTCGGCTTTTATACTCAAGTCACCTTTTTGTGCCTGATCTCCCGGAATTTGGGGACCCAGTACCGGCCGACTGTAGGTCCCCTGGACCCCAAACTTTGCACACATATATCCTCACTGTTCCTCTACAAGTGTGCAAAGTTTGTTCTCCAGGAGACCTACGGCCAGGGAGCACCAATGTTTCAAAATCCGGCACCGCTTCCATAGACTCCGATCTTAAACGGTAATTTCTCTGGTAAATTTGGGGACCCGGTACCGCCCGGCCGTAGGTCCCCTGGACCCGAAATTTGGCACAGTTCTCCTCTACAAGTGTGCAAAGTTTGCTGTCTGGGAGACCTACGGCCGGGGAGCATCGATTTTTCAAAGCCGGGCACCCCTTCTATATACTCCCATGTTAAACGTAAGTCTAGTCATGGGCACAGTGAGGCAAAGTGAGGCATGCAGATGGACACCCTAGGCTTATACTTAATTCAATAAGTTTTTGCCATTTTTTTGTGGTAAAATTAGGTGCCTCGGCTTATAGTCGGGTGGGCTTATACTTGAGTATATACAGTATGTGAATATATATATATATATATATATATATATATATATACATTAATATATATTAGTACTTTCATTAAAATAGATTTTAAACAATAAGAAAACATGCCATAAATCAAAGACTAAATCAACACAAAGAGCACAGGGGAAGGCAGAAGGACATCAGGAGGGCAAGTTCTGGGACGCTGCTCGGGACATGGCCATCCTGGTAAAACTTTGTAAAATGCATGACTATCCTAGCAGATATGGGACAGTTGGCAAGTATGATGTAATGCAAGATTATCATAGGGGCCCCATGCACCTGGAGCCCCTGGTCAGTGCTCACGTGCGCCCAGGCATTAAGACAGCCCTGGGGCTGAATACAAATGCGCGCCACACTTTTCACACATTTATTTGTAAAAAAAAATTAAAACAATTTATCATTTTCCTTTCACGTCACAATTATGTGCCACTTTGTGTTGGTCTATCACATACAATCCCAATAAAATCCATTTACGTTTTTGGTTGTAACATGATAAAAAGTGGAAAATTTCAAGGGTTATGAATACTTTTTTAAGGCACTGTATGCTTATTGCATAAGAACAGATGTTATTGTCCCGTACCAGGTGCCTTACTGACAAATAAAGCTACTGTTATTGGACAATGATTAGCGGGTGGGTAGGAGTCAACATCAGGGGGCTGGGGCTTAGACCTAAAGTTGAGGAGGGCAAGGCCTTTCTAACTGAAAGAAATCTGAGTATCAATTCAGAATTTTGTGGAACATTACCCCAGACAAGTTAATGTGTGTTATTTAGATTGTCTTGTGTTACGATAAGGCAGTTCATACATTTTGAAGAGCACAAGGTTTTAATGGACCTGCAGCACAACATAATGAAGATAAAGCTCACATCATTACGACTGTACATGTGTTCTGGTACATTAGTTATGAAAGAGAGAGGTAATCGCCATATCAATTGAAACAGTGTGATGGCCGCATCCCTATAATGTAGAACAAAAAAGCTGTTCCCCCTGAGATGGGACTTTAAAGTCCCATCTCGGGGGGAACAACTTTTTTGTGGTACATTAGTTAGTGCATTGGGTTGCCAATGAAAATAAATTGTTCTACAACGCACCAAAATAAGTTTAATGCATTACAGTGCATTGTGATTAACTTGAATGTGGCCTAACAGGGCACTGAAAGAGTTTTTTCTGCTTTTGAGCAGCAGTTTTTGTTTTTTGTATTTTAAAGTTGTCAGACTAACTTTGACTTTAAAGCTGCTTGGCACCATTTAAAATGTTTAATAACAGTTTTGTAAATGGTTGTTGCATGTGATGGTTCTTATTTACTAAAATAGGTTGGTTTGTTATGTTTCATAGCTGGCTCTTTGGTTTAATTACATATCATTTTTTTCTTAATTAGAAAAGTAATATTTTAAAATCCAAAGGGCAGAGGAAATTGAATTAAGCCTACTGGTTGGGTTGTTATGGGATTTGTTGATTTTTATACCATAGTGACACAAAAGCAGCTTTGCTGGTAAGCTTCAGCTTATATGGATTTTAATGTAATATTTAAAAGATCTCCTGTTTTGCTTAATTAACATCTACAGCCTTATTAATGAGCAAGATTTTTGTACTAACAATTAACTCTTGGTTCTGTTCAATGTTTTAATCTGCTATTGCTTGAAGAGTTCAGCTTCCTATGGCTACTCTGGGGCCCAAGTAAATAAATATGTTCACAGCTTTCTTTTTTAATTCATTATTTTTATTATCTCCAATTTTTGATTAACAGCACTTTAAAACAAAGCAAATGCATTTTCAATTTGCAAATAACAAAACAAAGCACAAAAAAAAAAAAAAAATGGAGGCCCTATACAGCTATACCATCAATAATTTTCCTATTGAGTATACTCTTAATTGTATGTAATCTATTATTCATATAGATATCACATCCTTTTCCCTTATCCTCCTGCCCCCCCTCACCTACCAATCCTATATCTACACACAAAACATAACTGTGTCTAAACACATGTCTGTAAGAATATTACAGCAACTATCTATTATATCCTAATAGTGTCCTATCCTTTTTTCACTTATCCTTCCCCATTGTTTCTGTAGTTTGAGAAGGATCTATTATATAAATTATAATATAATAAATAATTATAACAAATAATAATGTAATTATAATAAAAATGATTCAATAATGTAATCAGCTCAAAATCACAGAAATTTGCTCAGTTGCAGAATTGTCGCTGTCATTACTTTTATTTTTTTATGACGTATTTCCCCACAAATCGCTATCGCACAATTCTGCAAGTGATTATAATTTATTATCGCTGTTTTCTAGCTGATCTAAAACCATTTTTGACATAAAGGGACACTTTTGGACAATCTACAGTTTGCAGGCAGAAAGAACATTATTATATAAAAGTACATGTAGGACACTGGGCAGACCACTAGGGACAAGGGGGGTGTGTATTTTTTACATACAGTACTGTAATCTATAAGATTACAGTATACTGTATGTATTGTTTGTTTACTTTTCTGAATTTGGCGCCGTTCTCCGCCCCCGTGTGTCGTAACGTCGCAGGGAACGGAGATCGGCGGCACACGAGCGAGGAGGACCCGCTCACTCACACAGCGGGGAGGCATCGCAGGATCCAGGGACAAGGTGAGTAACTTGTCTGTGGATGCTGCAAAAGGTAAGCCGGGGTTACCGTTCTTAGCATAAAAAATCCACCCGAGTCACGCTCTGGTTTAACGCTAAGGGGGTTAACCTGTGATATCCATTTTTGTGCAATTAACTTTCGTGCTATAAATAGCATCTTGTTCATAGCTGTCTTAACTGCTGGTATATATACTTCTTTTTCCATATAACAATTTATGGCGTTTCCATAACACATGTAGTAGATCAGCAGAGGTTCTCTGGCACGAGGGCATTCAGATGTATCTCGTCTTCCCCACTGATGCAATTTAAATGGGGTCCTATACACTCTATGAATTATATATTGTTGCGTTTGAGACTGCTGAGGTGATACCAATACTGACTGTACTACTTGTTCCAAAATATTTTGCCATTGTTCATCTAGTAGATCTCCCAAATCCCTTTCCCATCCCCTTCTAGGGGCACAAGTAGATTCCCCCTGGGATTTCCCTATGAGATAACCATATATAATAGAAATAAGTAGGGCCGAAAAACAACTAATCGATTAATGTACAGCTAATCGATTATGAAATTAATCGATTGCAATTTTCATAATCGATTAATCGGGCAGTAACATAATGGGGTTAAAAAAACTAAAATTAGCCCTTTATAGTACTAAAAAGCAAATCGCTTCTGTAAATATTACTTTCACTGTCCCACTGTAAAAAAATTAACCCCTTACAGTAGCGCTTATTTGCTCTGTTTTTTTAACCCCATTATGTTACTAAACATCTCAGGCCTGGGTTCACACCTCTGTTTTTTGGTGCTTTTTGCAGAAACACACTACAGTTGATTTACATGTTTTCCTATGGGACACGTTCACATCTATGATTGAAATATTATGAATCCCTAGTCCTCTCCACACCCCAAATTCTTCCAATTTATTTATCTCCTTATACTTTATATTTTCCCATAAAGGGATATAGACTTATGTATACACATATTGCATTATACAGTCCTGATCAAAAGTTTAAGACCACTTGATAAATGGCAAAAAATCATATTTTACATTGTTGGATCTTAACAAGGTTCCAAGTAGAGCTTCAACATGCAACAATAAGAAATGAGAGTGAGACAAAACATTTTTTGAGCATTCAATTTAATGAAAACAACAAATAAACTGAAACAGGCTGTTTTTCAGCTGATCAAAAGTTTAGGACCACACCTCCAAAAAAAAACTAACCCCCCCCAAAACAGAAATCCAACTTCCAAACATGAACTCAGTAATGAGTAGCTCCGCCATAATTGTTGATCACTTCAAAAATTGGTTTCTGCATGCTTGATGCAAGCGTTTCCATGAGGTGAGTGGGAACATTTCTCCAAGTGGTAAAGACAGCCACACAAAGGCCTACAGTCTGGAACTGGTGTCTATTTTTGTAAACTTCCCATGCCATCCATCCCCAAAGGTTCTCAATTGGATTTAGATCAGGGGAACACGCAGGATGGGCCAAAAGAGAGATGTTGTTCTCCTGGAAGAAGTCCCTTGCCCTGCGGGCCCTCAGTCATGAGGAATGCTCTCTGCAACATCTGGACATAGCCAGCGGCCGTTTGACGCCCCTGCACTTCCTAAAGCTCTATTGTTCCACTGAAGGAAAAAGCACCCCAGACCATTATGGTGCCCCCTCCACTGTGGCGCGTAGAAAACATCTCAAGTGGGATCTGCTTGTCATGCCAATAAGGTTGGAAACCATCAGGACCATCAAGATTACACTTTTTCTCATCAGAGAATAAAACTTTCTTCCACCTTTGAATGTCCCATGTTTGGTGCTCTCTTGCAAAGTCCAAACAAGCAGTTCTGTGACGTTCAAGTAACGAGGTTTTTGAAGACGTTTTTTGTTTTTGAAGCCCTTCAGTCTCAGATGCCGTCTGATGGTTATGGGGCTGCAGTCAGCACCAGTAAGGACCTTAATTTGGGTCGAGGATCGTCCAGTGTCTTGACAGACAGCCAATTGGATCCTCCGGCTCAGTGCTGGTGAATTTTTTTTGGGTCTTCCACTTGACTTTTTTGTTCCATAACCCTCAGAATCATTTAAGAAATTCAAAATGACTGTCGTACTGCGTCCCAGCTCAGCAGCGATGGCGGGCTGTGAGAGACCCTGCTTATGCAGTTCAGCAACCCGACCACGCTCAAAAAGGGAGTTTTTTTGCCTTTGCCTTTGCCATCACAACGTGAGACTACCTGACAGAAAATGACAATAAATTCACATCTTTGCACAGATTTGGCCTTTTAATGGTATGTGGTCCTAAACTTTTGATCAGCTGAAAAACAGCCTGTTTCAGTTTATTCGTTATTACTCAAAAAATGTTTTGTCTCACTCTCATTTCTTCTTGTTGCATGTTGAAGCTCTACTTGGAACCTTGTTAAGATCCAACAATGTAAAATATATTTTTTTGCCATTTTTCAAGTGGTCTTAAACTTTTGATCAGGACTGTATATCTCATTTCCTGCCACACTTTATTCATCAGTACTAAAGTGGGTTTTTGAGTAATGTTACTGAAAGACCCAGATTCCAGTTGAGCTACTAAGTGGCTATGAGAAATTAGAAAAATTACTATTTTAATCCGATTTGCCTTCTGCGGTATGGTTCGGGACATCTCATCTAAAGGGATTAATGCGATTTATCCCAATTTATACTAAAACCTGAGAAAGAACCAAAAGTTTTTATCAGTTATAGCAGAAATCGGTGATTTATCCGTATCTCCCAAAAACAACAAAGCATAAAACAGAGTTTGTCTTCACTTTCTCCTCTCTTAAACCCTGTAACTATAGATGTTTGTCTAATTACTATCGCCAAAGGCTCTGGGGCAGATCCACAAAGATCTGCCCCGGCGCATCGTATCTGAGATCCGCTACGCCGCCGTACCTTACCTGGCTTTGGTTCGAATCCATAAAGATTTTGCGCCGTAAGTTACGACGGCGTAGTGTATCTCAAGCGGCGTAACAGCGCGGAATTCAAATTGGGCGGGTAGGGGGCGTGTTTCATTTAAATTAAGCGCGTCCACGCGCCGAACGAACTGCACATGCGCCGTCCCTAAATTTCCCGCCGTGCATTGCGCTAAATGACGTCGCAAGGACGTCATTGGTTTTGACCTCGACGTAAATTACGTCCATCGCGATTCACGAACGACTTACGCAAAAAAAGTTTTACAATTATACGCGGGAACGACGGCCATACTTAACATTGAGTACCCCACGAAATAGCAGCTTTAACTATACGCCGAAAAAATCCGACTATAGACGACGTAAAGGAATGCGCCGTCCGCTCGTACGTTCATGGATCTTCCGAAATAGCTAATTTTGCATACTCGACGCGGAAAACGAAGGGAACGCCACCCAGCGGACGCCGAAGAATTGCATCTTAGATCCGAAGGCGTACGAAGACGTACACCTGTCGGATCTAACCCAGATGCCGTTGTATCTTGTTTTGAGGATTCAAAACAACGATACAACGCGGGAAATTTGTGGATCTGCCCCTTTATCGTTAATGCGAACAATAATGGAGATAATGGGCATCCCTGTCTAGTGCCTCTAGATAACATAAAAAAAATTATGTAGAACCATTAATCTGCACAAATGCTCGAGGGGCGCAATATAATAATTTTGGCCACCTCACAAATTCTTCACCCAGGCCATACTTCTCCAGATTCCACATATATGTCTCCTTGACGCAGTCAAATGCTTTGGCTGTGCCCAAGGACAGGATGGCTCTTTCCTTATATTATCAGGAATCATCTGTAAATTAAGAAACAATTTCCTCAGAGTTATTGTTGTAGACCTACCTGGGAAAAAACCTGTCTGGTCTGGGTGTATCAATTTTTCCATAAGGTTATTTAACCTAGTAGCCAAAACCCTCGCTAATATCTTTACATCTGAATTTAACAATGAGATTGGCAAATAAGACTGGTAGAGTCTGATCTTTATCTGGTTTCGGTATTACTATAATACTAGCTTTAATCACTGATTTCACGAGCTTAAAAGTATCAAATGCCTGATTAAGCACTTTCAGCAATTCAGGGAGCAATATATCTCTCTATGTGTCTTATATATTTCTGGCGGTAGGCCATTCGTACCTGATGCCTTCCCATTAGGGGATTCTGAAACTGCTCTTATTAATTTCTCCAATGTTAATGGGGAACTGTGGGCCAGATCCACAAAAGGGATACGACGGCGTATCTACTGATACGCCGTCGTATCCCTGTTTCTATCTTTGGAACTGATCCACAGAATCAGTTTCCAAAAGATTGGGAGAAGATCCGACATGTTTAAGGGACTTACACTGTCGGATCTTAGGATGCAGTACCTCGGCCGCCGCTGGGGGCATTTCTCGTCGAAATGCCGCTTCGGGTATGCAAATTAGCACTTACGGAGATCCACAAAGCTTTTACGCTTCATTTTTTCTCCGTAAGTATTAGTTTGCAAACGCAATATTGGGGCTGCTTTTACAAGGCCTAAACTGTTTAGGCCTTGTAAAAGTAGACCCTTCTATCCCGCGTCGCCATCTTTTTTTTTTCCCACCGCAACTCGTATTTTTTTTTTACGCCCGTCGCGATTCTCAAAACCCGGCGCAACGTAAAACCGCGCTAAGCACGTCGGGAAAATGACGTTGTGAGCATGCGCAGTACGGCCGGCACGGGAGCGCGCCTAATTTAAATGGGACTCGCCCCATTTGAATAGGAACGCCTTGCGGCGGCTGGCTGTGGATCTGGCTCTAAGGATGGCTCTTTCCTTATAATATCAGGAATCATCTGTAAATTAAGAAACAATTTCCTCAGAGTTATTGTTGTAGACCTACCTGGGAAAAAACCTGTCTGGTCTGGGTGTATCAATTTTTCCATAAGGTTATTTAACCTAGTAGCCAAAACCCTCGCTAATATCTTTACATCTGAATTTAACAATGAGATTGGCAAATAAGACTGGTAGAGTCTGATCTTTATCTGGTTTCGGTATTACTATAATACTAGCTTTAATCACTGATTTCACGAGCTTAAAAGTATCAAATGCCTGATTAAGCACTTTCAGCAATTCAGGGAGCAATATATCTCTCTATGTGTCTTATATATTTCTGGCGGTAGGCCATTCGTACCTGATGCCTTCCCATTAGGGGATTCTGAAACTGCTCTTATTAATTTCTCCAATGTTAATGGGGAACTGTGGGCCAGATCCACAAAAGGGATACGACGGCGTATCTACTGATACGCCGTCGTATCCCTGTTTCTATCTTTGGAACTGATCCACAGAATCAGTTTCCAAAAGATTGGGAGAAGATCCGACATGTGTAAGGGACTTACACTGTCGGATCTTAGGATGCAGTACCTCGGCCGCCGCTGGGGGCATTTTTTGTCGAAATGCCGCTTCGGGTATGCAAATTAGCACTTACGGAGATCCACAAAGCTTTTACGCTTCGTTTTTTCTCCGTAAGTATTAGTTTGCAAACGCAATATTGGGGCTGCTTTTACAAGGCCTAAACTGTTTAGGCCTTGTAAAAGTAGACCCTTCTATCCCGCGTCGCCATCTCTTTTTTTTCCCACCGCAACTCGTATTTTTTTTTTACGCCCGTCGCGATTCTCAAAACCCGGCGCAACGTAAAACCGCGCTAAGCACGTCGGGAAAATGACGTTGTGAGCATGCGCAGTACGGCCGGCGCGGGAGCGCGCCTAATTTAAATGGGACTCGCCCCATTTGAATAGGAACGCCTTGCGGCGGCTGGCTGTGGATCTGGCCCTAAGTCTTTTTCTGTCATCCCTAGAAATTGAAGGTATCTCCAGGGGGGACAGAAAATCTCTAAGTTGATTCAATTTATAGGAGACCTCATACTGTCTTGTATAAATCACCATAGAAGGACCAACAAGATTATATAATATCTCTTGGTTATAAGAAATGTCTTCTGTTGGCAAACATACTGAGGAAATATAGTTAGAGTGGGTCTGAGATTTGGCTATTCGTTTGCCCTTCCTCGTAATATCTACTCTTTGAAAAAAAATTAACTCGTTCTGCTTTTTCCAAAACTGTCCTTTTTTTATAGCAGTTCTACATCTTTCCATATAGAGTGATTTATTGTGGTGGGGCTCCGAATATATCGAAATTCTTTTTGCTGCACCTCTCCTACCCTACGAGTTTCCCACTCTACATTAGATTTTTTTAAACCGACTAATGGCTTGTATTAATACTCCTCTTTAAAAAAGCGGGAGGTGGCAGTTTCAGCCTTATTTGAAAAAAAGTAAATCAAAGATTGGCGGATAGAAACCGTCTCGCAGGAGCTACTGGGCATTCACCCGCCAATTTGATTTATTACCTTAAGGTAAAAATGATAGCTCTCCTCTTTACTGGTTCCTTCAGTCCACTCATATTCCATGAAATTATTCTTATTTCAGCATTTTTTTTGTATCAGCAAAAATGGAAATATCGCTAACATAATAATAATAAATATTATCCATACACCAAGCAGACTTATCCATCATATCCAATATTAATTTGATAGCATTTATATATAGGCCATGGACGTCCTCCCAGAATCGCGCTCCCGCGCGTCCTCTGGGGTGCGCACAAGGGAATGTCCGTGGACCCAGCGCATCACGGATCACGGTAAATCGCCGCTGATAGCGGCGGTTTACCACGGGATCGCTCCGTCCAATGACGGAGCGATCACTTGTAAACAAACCGGCGTCATGTGATGACGCCGGTTCCTCCCTCCCCTCTCTGTACCGAACGGTACAGTGTGAGAGGAGAGGGGGGAGAGAGCGGATGCAGCACGAGTGCTGTGGGCTGGATCTGTGACAAATGCAGTCACAGATCCAGCCAGCCATCCATCCCTGCTCAGCCATCCCTGCCCCATACTGTGCAATACTCCATACCCATACTGTGCAATACTCTGCAATACCCCACAATACTCTGCAATACCCCACACTACTCTGCAATACCCCACACTACTCTGCAATACCCCACAATACCCTGCAACGATGCCTATGGGGATTTTTAAGTAGCGAAGTTTGGCGCCATTCCACGAGCGTGTGCAATTTTGAAGGGTGACATGTTGGGTATCTATTTACTCGGCGTAACTTCATCTTTCACATTTATGCAAAAGAATGAAGAAAAAATACAAAATTTGCTAAATTTTATAACAGAAACAAAGAAAACATTTTTTTTTATAGAATTTTCAGTCTTTTTTCTCTTATAGCGCAAAAAATAAAAAACCCAATGGTGATTAAATACCACCAAAAGAAAACTCTATTTGTGTGAAAAAAAGGACAAAAATTTAATTTGGGTACAATGTTGTATGACTAAGTAAAATGTAAAACAACAAAACTGCGCTGCCACAACACAGTCCTCAGGCAGCGGCTAGCGTGCGATAACAGAAAAAATATAACAATATAAAAGAGCCGCGCCCAATATCAAAACAAATAACTATGTAACATTGGACAGTCCATAGATAATGTGGAATAGATAATGTGGTAATGGATTTCAACCAATCATCCAGCAAATAGTATCAGTAAAATGATCAGAGGCTGATTTGCATGTAGGAACATTAGCTTGTCAGATTTTCAATGCACCTGGTGACATGCATACAATCTGTGTTATCCCACCACCAGAAACATATATCAGCTTGCCAGATGGCAAGCCTTTGGTGCAGTTGGCTATAGCCCAGCCACGGCCTTTTGATCCCCTGGACTAGGATACTCCGAGATTGCCAGCCAAATAGCAGCCATAACCTTCAACAGATAAGCCTCATCACACACTTGTCAAAATCAACTGTGGAGCTCTGTTAATAGAATGAAAGAACCTGTGTCTCAACCTTGGGAGATAAACTCATCTATATGGGAGAACTGAAGGGATTCTTCATAGGAAGAATCCCTTCTCTGTCAGAATTTTCATTTGTCAGCTGTAGGAGATCCACTGAAGGACAAAGCAAACCCAGGAATTTCAACCATGAAAACTTGCCTAAAACCAGTATATGGTTTAGGTTGCTGGACCATGTCTTTAAATGCAATGCAGGAGGTACTGTAACTTATTTTGAAAGTACTTTGAAAATCTGTTAAAAGTCTGCATACAGACAGTATACTTTAACCGCAGTAGCAAAAATCAAACAAGGCAGCAAAACTACAGAACACAAACGCTTTAAATATTTTTAAATGTGCCATGTAAGCTACAGCTACTGAAAACTGTTAGCTGAAAGCTGTGAACATGGCCAGGTTAGTAATGTGAGTGGTAGTGAACAGGCTTGGTACTGGTTTCCTCCTGTCGTTGGCAGTTTGCGAGAGAAGAACGCTACTGGAAAGAGTAGGGACTTGGCCCCCTGCCGCTGTGATTTCAAATGCATCCACTTCAAGGACAAACGGTAATGCAGGGTCAGGGTGTTTCAGGATGAAGGCAGAGGTGAATAACTCCTTCAGCTTTTCAAAGGCGGATTGAGCGCTAGACGACCTAGAGAATCGAGTTCCCTGTTTAGTCAATTTGGTAAGGGGGGCGATTATTGCAGAAAAACCCTTGATGAACTTCCAATAGAAGTTGGAAAAGCCAATGAAGCATTGGACCCCTTTCTTATCTGTGGGAGTGGGCCAGTCCAGGATAGCAGACACCTTCTGAGGGTCCATTTTGATGCCCTCGACAGTAATGATTAATCTGAGAAACTGAATGCATTGAAGTTCGAATTCGCACTTCTCTGGTTTAGTGTAAAAGTCCATGTTGTCTGAGCCGAGCAAGGACATTTCAGACATGCCTGCTGTGGTCGTTTACAGAGGAGGAGATAATTAAGATATCATCCAAGTATACTATGACATAGAAGTCCAGGTAATCACGGAAAATCTTGTTAACAAAATGTTGGAAGGTGGCTGGGGCATTACACAATCCTAACGGCATAACTAGGTACTCTTAATGTCCGAATCGAGTACGGAAAGCAGGTTTCTATTCATCTCCCTCTCGAATGTGGATCAGGTTGTAGGCCCCCTGGAGATCAAGCTTGGTGAAGATGACCGCAGTTCCCAACCTCTGGAAGAGTTCAGGCACAAGAGGCAATGGGTAATGGTTCTTTATAGTAATTTTGTTCAATTCCCGATAGCCGATACAGGGGCATAGAGAGTGATCTTTCTTTTCAACAAATATACCAGCATCGGCTGGCGAGGTAGAAGGGCGGATGACCCCTTTCTTTAAGTTGTCATCGATGTAGGCCTTCAGAGTGCCCAATTCCTGATCAGTCAAGGGGAAGATTCTTCCAAAGGGTACTTCAGTTCCAGGTAGAAGTTCTATAGGACAGTCATAAGGTCTGTGAGGAGGAAGGGTCTCTGCCCCCTTTTTACTGAACACATCCAGGAAGTCATGGTAGGGTTAGTTGGGGCTTGTTACAAACAGTGCCGCTGGCAATAGTTAGAGAGGAATTTGACCTCCCCGTGGTCCAGTCAATACTAGGATTATGGGCTTGCAACCAGGGCATCCCCAAAATAATAAGGAACAATGGTGAGGAGATGACGTCCAGACTTAACAGTTCCTGATGGAGGGTTGTCATGGAAGCAAGCAGGGTAACAGGACTGGATTTGATGATGGAATTATCAGCGTGGTGCACTGCAAGTTCCCGGGATTTCGGCTGAAGCGGGATGCGGTGGTTGGCAGCGAATGTCAAGTTGACGAAGCAGCTGCATGCCCCAGAGTCAATTATAGCGGACACTGGTATTGCGGTATTCCTTCCGGGAAGCTGCAATAAAATTGAGAGAGCTAGGTGAGCAGTGGGGTTAGGTAACATAGAAGCACATATAAAAGAGATAGTGCAGCGCTAATCAAAGTCCATAAATCAAAAAATCATCCAAGTGATCTTCAAACGTGACTTATAGTTGATACATGCAGGTGGTGAACGTAGAATACAGTGAGAGACCTCCACCAATATAAGAAATGGCCACTCACCTCACAATATGGACCCTCAGTAAGTAAAGGGTCATAAGCACTTTCCCATATGGGTAAAATCCAGGCTTAAATTCCAGTAAAGGTTCACAGGACAGACAGGCCGGCTCACAGTGTGTCCAATGAGGGATGTGTCATACCATGTAAAAAGAATAATAGACCATAGTGCTCTCCGCAATAATGATACAAAAAATGTAATTTAAAAGAGTAACACTTACAAACAAAGGCACTATATCCAGTGCCAGGTTAACAGCGTGATAGCAATGTGGAAGGCTGCGGGTGATGTCACGTAGAAGCACAAGTTGAAGAGATGGGTAGACACCTACGCATTTTGGCTGGGCAAGTCCTTACGTAATGTCCGGGTTCACCACAGTACATGCAGAGATTATTACTTTGCCTATGCTGGCCTTCCTCTGGAGAGAGGGAAGGACAGAGAAGACCCAGCTGCATGGGCTCAGGGACATCTAGAGCTGGAGACGGGGAAGCCGGCGGTGCCAGGCTGGCGGGGGTAGGAACCGTAGGAAGCAACCAGGTGGGCCGGTATTGGCTGGAGGATCTTTCAGAGCGTCGCGCTCTGTCGTCGGTCGATCTGAATTGACAAATCAATTAGTCCAAGGTTGGGGGAACCCCGAAACGTGCCAGCTCATCCTTGAGCTGGTCTGACAAGCCCATTCGGCATTGATAGCGCAAGGCCGCGTCATTCCATTCAGTATCGAACTCCATCCTCATATAGTCGAGACATGGTGGTCAAGAAGGTAACAAGGTTCTCCAGAGATGCATCCTTCTGCTCCAGGAGATGGTGGGCCCCAGGCTTGGGGTTCGACAGGCAGTAGAGAGATGACGAAGCCTACCTTTGTTACCTCCAAAGAAAAGGTGCGGTGTTGTAGAGCAAAGAAAAGTTTGCAGGTGTTGCGGAAGGAACGGTATTTGCTGCGTTCGCCCGCAAACTTCTCAGGTGTGAGGACCCTGTGCTTTGAGGTCCTTCACGGCCTGTGTCCAACCGTTCCGATGTCTACATAGTTCCTCCATGGGGTCCCTTCCTTGCTCGGACATAGCTGTCTGATACTGTCAGACTGGTATGTACCTGATTGATGAGCTCACTGGAGCAAAGGAAGGTCCCCCTTACGGATCCGACTCCCGGCCCCTGATAGTGCAGACAGGAGGTGCGGGAGTACGAAAGGGTATGAGAGCCTGAAGAGTAGTTGCAGATTGGCAGCTCAGTATCTGGATGCAGATGGTAGATGATTTACTCAGGCAACGGGCAGGTCAGCAGGTTCACAGGAGGACAAGCTAAGCAGGAACAGAGAAAAGTGGTCAAATACAGGTAAGGTTGGCAACAGTCCGGCAGCATGGCACAGAGGGGCAGGCAAGTTTAAGGTCAAAGGCAAGATGCAGGCGGAAAACAGGAGAAGTCCAAGTGACAAGCCGGAAGGTCAGAAGATCAAGTTCAAGCAGACAACAGGAGCAGGGTAATCAGACAGCACTGGGCTGAAGTATTCCAGTCGTTTAAAAAAGGACTGTTTGGCGCCAAGCACCACGCGTACACAGGCACACCATCGTGCACAGGCAGGCGAGTCCACAGACCGACACGTGAACCAGCACGCCCAGGAGCATGCACAACAGCATGCACCGGAGGGCGAGCGATGACGTGCATCGGCGAGCAATAGGGCGACCAGCACCACGTCCAGTAAGGTAAGTTCTCTGACAAAAGTACTGTTTGCCACATAAGTCAAGGGAGGCCTAAAGAAAATAAGGTTTGTTGCTTGTCTATTAATCTTATGTAATACTCCAGATAGTGTGGTCACATACAGTTTGGGTCCTAAATTTATTTTGGGGCTGTAAATGTACATAATGGTCAGGGACACATTTCTGTATAGCCTAGTAGGGTGGCAAGGCTAACAGGGATGGCACACACCATTAAAAATAATAATGCTGACTGTTATTGATTCAGTCTCGTGTACAATAATTGATGCTCTTCCTGCATTTGCAGTCGAGCTAGGTCCTCAGTGTTGCTGTCTCTGTAAAGTTTGTGTTTTTCTTGGAATACGGTGCACTTAACAGTTAAGATTACAGTTTGATCTACTTTTCTAGTAACCAGATCTAGTTGTTTTGACTTTGTGTGGGCCATTTGTGTCTCTCAGCTTCTTTTTACCCCAGTCTTGTATTCCCTGTTGACTTTGATTTCTGATCTTGCTAGTGTAAGACCCCATTCTCACTCGTTTTATCTGCGCTTTACCGGTGCTGTGCGGGCAGGAGCGGGCAGGAGCGGGGCACTTTTAACCAAAAAGAAGGGGTTAACAAGGGGTTAAAAGCGCCACTGCAATTTGCAGGCACTGCCATTGATTTCAATGACAGGGGTGGTTTAGGGTCAGCCCAAAGATGCTGCTTACAGGACTTTTTTTTCCATCCTGCAAGCACGCCACACCCCAGTATGAAAGTAGGCTTTTACACTCGGAAAGCTTGAGAGGTGCTTTTCAGGTACTATTTTTAGCGCTAAAATGCCTGAAAAGCACCTTCAGTGTGAAAGGGGTCTAATACTCTAATAAGGCTTGCCTGTAGGTACTGTGAAAAACTCCTAAACTTGCACAGTTTAGGAGATCTTCAGAGTGCATGCAGCCGGTGACATTAGCTGGTTTTGCGCTCTGAATGTCCAACATACGGTGTCGAACTTTCAGAGCCTGTGCCGTAAACAGGTGGCTCCTGCTCGCATGCATGGAAGTGATGTCATCACGCTGGAGGGCTTAGTTCTAAGGTAAGTCTCACATTATGACATTTCTTTGCAAGGACATTTTTTTTTTTTTTTTTTTACCACTGCGATTTACTACCACTTTAAATTAATTAATCACCTGGTGTAGGAGGCAGACAGAAGAAGTCTGTAGGCTTAGGGTGGGTAAGAAAGTATACATCCAAACATGCTAATGATATTCTTGTCTCGGTTTGTGATATTCAGAAACAATTTGTATTTATTTGCCAAATCCCTAAGCCATGTTGATTTCAATTGTTACATTGATTAACCACTTAATCACCGCCTCATAGCCGAATTACGGCTACAAGGCGGTTCCTTAACTCAGGGAGGACATCCATGAACGTCCTCCAGAGGACCTGGCGCATCACGGATCGTGGTAAATTGCCGCTGATAGCGGCTGTTTACCACGTGATCGCTCCTTCCAATGACGGAGCGATCACATGTAAACAAACCGGCGTCATCAAACAATCGGTACAGTGTGAGAGGAGAGAGAGCGGGTGTCAGCAGCGCTGTGGGCTGGATCTGTGACTATTGCAGTCACAGATCCAGCCATCCCTGCAATACCCTGCGCAATACTCTGCAATACCCCCTGCGCAGTACTCTGCAATACCCCCTGCGCAGTACTATGTGATACCCCCTGCGCAATACTCTGCAATACCCCCTGCACAATACTCTGCAATACCCCCACACAATACTCTGCAATACTCCTGCACAATTTTCAGATATTGGCACCATAGCTTGTGGACGCTATAACTTTCACAAAGACCATATAATATTCACCAATTTGTACTTTTTTTTTTACCAAAGATATGTAGCAGTATACATTTTGGCCAAAATTTATGAAGAAAAATTACAAATTTGCTAAATTTTATAACCGAAACAAAGAAAAATTATTAATTTTCAGTTTTTTTTTTTATAGCGCAAAAAATAAAAAAAACAACTGTGATTAAATACCACCAAAAGAAAGCTCCATTTGTGGGGAAAAAAAGGACAAAAATGTAATTTGGGTACAGTGTTGTATGACTGAGTAATTGTCATTCAAAATGTGAGAGCACCGAAAGCTGAAAATTGGTCTGGTTATTAAGGGGGTTTAAGTGCCCAGTGGTCAAGTGGTTAAAAATGTATATTCTTTGCATAATAATATAATGTTATAATCCACTGTTGCAGGCATATTTAAAAAGTGTTATCATATCTAAATGTTGTCTTTTTTTTCTTTTTTTTAGACCGCCAGCCGTGCACAGCAATGGCAACATCGAACTTTCAGACAGCTAGTGCTGCTGGACTGAGTAAAGAATTGGTGGAACTGCAACACCTCATTCAGTTTCCAGAGGAGATTGCAACCATCCTTACTGATCAAGAACAGGCGATTTATCGCAAAGTTTTGCCCATTGATTACCTTTGTTTCTTAACAAAAGATCTTGGGAATTTTGAATGCGAGACCAGTTTTCCTGATATAAAAACATCTATGTCTGCATCGCTGTTGAAACTGAAAACTAAAGAACACAATACTGTAGAAGAACTGGTAGCAAGGTTTAACGAGGCAAGTGAAATTATCTCTATTTTCAGAATTCTGTTTTTGGCTTCATTATTTATTGTTAAAATGTACATAACAATTGATGGATGTGTCTTTTAACATCAAAAAGTTATTTTTTTCAGATTTATGCATGTGTGTGTACTGTACGTATGTGTATGTTGGTTTAATACTGTAATTCATAAAACAGTCATTAATTGTATGATTAAATTATATCTATTGTAAGTACGCAAAGCTGTATATCGGCTTCCTGAAATTCCCTACATAGTAGGACTCATTCAGGCAGAGGAAAGGACAGAACTTTAGAACGTTGGGTAGTGCTCAGTAATGTAAATATCTAACATTGGGTGCCTACGGACAGGTAAACAGATGGTAGTGAGCACAGTCATGACCTCATCAGTATGATGATGTTGCTTTGGTGCCTAGTCATCAGGTTGGGGATTGGCCATTTGACTAAACTGTACTTCATAACTGCAGTGTAGGTAACTGAACTAACTATGCTGTCTGACATAGGTACCAGAATCAATGACCAAGACTGGCTGAGGAAAATAAGGCCAAGTGTACATTAACATTTTGAGTTTGCTTTTTTTTGCTTATGCATTAGCTTGTGGTACATTTTAATGTATGTGGAATGAAGCATTTACATTTTAATTTATAGAACGGTGTGAAATCAAACTGACCTCAAATACCTAAGTAGACTAGCCTTTAAAATCATTTGACAGGCAAAAGTTAGCATACAGTATTTGCATTTTAATTGTGCAGTTAGCTTTTATTTTTATTTTTTTATTTTTTTTTGATTAGTGATAGAAATGTTTAGAAGAATGAACACCTAATAGCAGATCAAGACTAGATAATGTAAAGGAATAGATGTACTTTAGTGCAGTTATCCTTTTAATACTCTCTCCTTGCATCCCATGTTGCCTTCATGGGAGCTGCCTGGACTGTTCATGAAAAGTCTGCCGCCTGGACCCTTGTTCTTTTCCTGCAATAATTCCTGTGTAAAAATGTGTCTGTTGGGATGAATAACAGTTGGCATCTCAAATGAAATG
Organism: Rana temporaria; assembly: GCF_905171775.1. Lineage (NCBI taxonomy): Eukaryota > Metazoa > Chordata > Amphibia > Anura > Ranidae > Rana > Rana temporaria. Next base: position 86,185,956 of record NC_053496.1, on the reverse strand, counting down.
ATTGGAAGATTCATATTTTGGCATAACAGAATATTCAAAAAATGTGTGCCAATGGCAAAACGCTCCCTTCTACAAATGTTTCACTCCCTAATGCATTGGGAAAAGATTATATATTTACATCCTGGGTGCCATTTTACTGATGGTAGAGAGAGAGAGAGAATTAGAGAGAGCAGAGAGTGTTACAGAGAGTTATCTATCTGTGTTTACAGATTGTGTTCGTTGATCCTGTCCTAAATAGATAGTTAATCTGGTTGAAAAAAGACACAAGTCCATCTAGTTTAACCATGAACAAAATCTATGAAACAATTCTGCTTCTTTATCTACTGAGGGAGAATAGACAAAATTGAATGAGAAAAGCAGACGTCATTGGTACTGTACTCATCCCTTGATGTCTTGGTGGTTAACCTCAAGATACTTCACCAACATGCAATTACCCCACTCACAAAACACTTTTTTTGGGGGGGGGGGATAAACATTTCCCAAAAGGGACAAAATAATTTGGAAATATATTTTCCAAGAGGAACAAAAAAACATTAGGATGTTTAAAAATAAAATAAATAACGTGGAATGTATGATGTCCCACATTTCCATATGGACCTCAAAAGCAGCTATGAGGTCATCTGGGAGATGTCTCTGGCCATGCTGCGGCCAGCCAGGGAAGCACACATCCATGCACAGCAGAAAAAAAAGGAAATTACTTCTTGTAATGAACTTCTTGTACAGACAGGAATTTTCTAGATTCTGT